>NW_026611582.1:125000-192500 GCF_029633865.1 Lampris incognitus | reverse complement strand
TACCGACACACCTCGTGTTTGTCACTGATCGTTGAAATGATCGAAACGCATTTAATCATAGGGGGCGCTGTTGAGAGGCTAGGGGGGGTATTCCCCCCTGCTAATTAAGGTGGAGGCCTAATGGGAGATTTGTTTGTAATTTTGAGTCAAAGGCTCACAGCTGAATGAGTTTCCTTGAATCGTATTTTAGCAAGATGTGGACTTTCTTATTTCTAAGGGCCAGTCCAGTGTTGGGTTGAGGTTTTTCCATGAAAATATAAGTGTATTCATCCTCCTACACCTTGTCAAACATGTGACAAATTAGCTGATGCATACAGGTGTAGCCCCGTCTAAAAACCTGACATTTCACACAAATATATATGACTTAATAACGTTTAAAAAGGTGTTTCATTAAAATCAGTTAAGATGAACGTTTAATACAGTTCATGTGAATAAAAAAGAAGAAGCCAGGACTCTTCTGAGGATGTTGCCCCCTTATCAATCCCTGGATGAGCAAGTGCAAATAAATGAAACCGCTGAAGACACTGATGTGGACCAAGGAACTCACACATCCCCCAACACTCCTTTGAGAGAGACCCCGGTGATCAGAAAGTCACTTATAGGGAAGAAACCAGCCATTCGTTTAACATATGATCCACCTGGACAACCTACTGAGGAGCCTGTAACCATTGTGCGTCAAGGCGTGGTTACTCAGTTGAGCCTTAGTTGCCAAGACAGAGAAGTACCTAAATCCGTCAAAGACCACGAACGTGTCAAAGAGCTGTCCTTGCTACAGAACAACACACACAGAGACAGAAAACACCCATCCAACCTTGGTATGAGAGCCAGAGTCTGATGAGGACACCTAGGACTTTTAGAAGGGGGAGGGTGTAGCCCCGTCTAAAAATCTGACATTTCAGACAAATACATATGACTTAATAACGTTTAAAAGAGTATTTCATTAAAATCAGTTAAGATGAACGTTTAATACAGTTCATGTGAATAAAAAAAAAGAAAAAGAAAAGCAGTATAGGCTGATAAATGTCATTGCGTTACGGTCATTGTAGTGTCAATACAGTTGATTGAGATTTAAATAGTTTGGCTATACAAGTCAAGGGAAAAACGTGGACAGTGCACAAACTAACTCTTGGCAGTATTTGGTTGTCTGTCGTGATATTTTGTTAATTGCATTGGTTGTTGCCAACTTAAAAGCCAATCAGAAGGGCGGAGGGGCGGAAAGCTCAAGTTGACCCCGTAGGTCCGATTCAGGGGCTGAGTCAGACGACAAGCAGACAGCTGTGTGAAGGACGTACTGACAACACCAAGAGAGAGAGGGAGCGGAGCGTCATGTACCTTACCCGGTGAATGCAGAGTTTCCCAATGTGTAAAGGACGTGTACAATCTGCCGCAGACCGAGAGGACCAGGAAGTACCCCTTGGACCTTAAAGACAAGTCGATGTCTTCCACTCAGCTTTTCCCTTCATCCGGACATGTTGACGATTTCCCGCCTGGGTTTCACTCGTGGTTTTCATCGCCTTGACTCGCTTCATTCGTCAGCCATCACCCTGGTTCCAGCCATGGATGTATTACAGACTGGATACACCACGGGGAACGCCCCCCCCCCCCCATTCATTCCTATGGAAGTTGCTCAATGGCGCATGAAGCCAGTGCTCAGTAGCGCATTTAATAGGGACCAAGCTCGGTACTGCACCTGGGCCCAAAAAGACTTTTTCACGTCCGCCAGCATGGGGAAGGAGAGAATAATGACGAGAAAGGAAATTGTTTGTGGCTACTAACCAAAGTCGGAATCATCTCTGTATATTGTCAGGTTTTGACATCTGAGTGTTTTTTCCTTTTTTAATTCGCCATTTAATTCACCACCTACCTCTAGGAACCTATTTAGGGACCTACGTCTGGGCGCCGTTGATGTGCTCGATCTTGCCGGCCCCAGCCTGCATGCACGCGCTCCCAGCTGATCAGTCATTGATCACCATCCACGCTGATCACCGACCCTCCAACGAACGCCACAGAGTGTATTCCAAGGTAAAATTCGAATATGGGCTATACAGTGATGTCAATTAAAACAGACGTATATTAATTTAATATAAATCTGTTTTTTAATATGGTATGTCAGCTAATTATGGTCTGTTTCTGACCAACGTACTTGCCACCGCTGGGCCCAGCGCGTTCACAAGCACATTCCACACATTCTTTCCGGTCCGTGGGGGCTTGCTTCCAACTCATGGTCTGTGTGTGACAATAACCAATGCACCTGCTGTTTTATTTTGCTGCTTGACGTACTCAAGTGAAACGGCCATTTGTTTTTTGGTCCCAAGCATCGACTCAGGCCTGCAAGGTTTCATTTTGAAAAAAGAGACGTTCTGTTGTTTGTTTTTTGCAGTATTGAGGGTGTGTGTGGGCCCTTTGGATAGGAGGTACATAGGTAACGAAATAAGAAAAGTGTTTAAAGTCAAATGGAATTTAATTAGAAAGCCCATTATCAAAAGGTCAATACATTCAAGTGATGTGATGTATCTTGTCCTTTGAAGAATTGTTATTTTTTATTATTGATTTAGATATTTGTTTTTTACATTTACTAAATTCATAATTTGCATTTAAAGTATTGTGTGTGTCATGTTTACATTTCGTGAAGGTTTATTTTGGGTTAGAAGTATAAATACTGGTTAAAGAAATTGTTCATTAGGGAACAAATACTTTAAAACATAATTCTTAGTAGGATTAAACAAAAGTAGTATATCTATATTCCTGCTAAATTGAGGCACCGTCGCCAATTAAAATTCATTTTTGTATAAAAGAAAAAGGGTTAGCTTAGGAATTTCATTTATTGTGCACAGGTTAGCACGGCAGCCATTTGTTAAAAGTACCCAGGGCCCCGCCCATCGTACTACAAACCTTAGTTATACAGTGAAAACTATATAGCTACGTGGGACGGGTGTTACACAGAGATTTGTTCACTGAGTTTGATGTGTGGGTTTGTTGATCACTTCAGAATATTGTTAATCGTTTATCTGTATGCTACATCGTGCTTCTTTACATTTTCGAAAAAAAATCATCATTCATTCATTCATTCATTCATTCATTCATTCAAAATCTTAGGAAATGTCGCTTCCCCATACCTGATGCCGTAGCACCTTCTCAGCAGATATTCATTGATATTTTCCATCTGTTGTACAGCAAACATAGTGTACATCACTGTCCTCATTATGTAACAAAAATAAAAGGAAATCGGTTTTGACAAAAGTTGTAATTTAACTGATCCTGTTCTGTATTACAGTGTATGATTACAGAAGAGGAAAACAACAGGATGGAGAGACCCACAACTGTAACACAGGAAGTGAGGAGATGGAGAAAGCAGGGCCCTCATAGTAAAGAGATGTGCCCCACTCCATTGCAGGAGGACATGATGATGATGACAGATGTGGTTTACTTTGTGCGAGCATGCCTGGAGAGGACTGCACACCTCCAGACATTTATCCAGGGGAGATCCATTTATGAAGAGGAACTCTTCAAATACAAAGAGGCAAATGGCGCTCTTTCCACCAAGGAGGCCATTGAGCAAGAAAAAAAGTCAGCTGAATTGCAAGAAGAAAGGATGAGGATGGCAGAGGTGGAAGATATTTTGCAAACCATCCTGAAAATGACTGCACACATCCAGAGATCTCTCCAGGAGAGAGCCAATTATGAAAACAAACTCCTCTGCCAGAATGAGAACCTCCAGACCGAGTGTCTTCTCAGATCAGAAGAGGCACAGGCCGCATGCTCTGCGAAGGAGGCCATTGAGCAAGAAAAGCAATCAATTCTCCTGGATAAAGACAAGCTCCTGCAGGAGGTCGAGGCCCTGCAGAGACATGCTGCCCTGGAGAGCGCTGCCGCCCTGAAAGAGGAGAAGTTCAATGCTGCTGCTATTAAGAAAATAAATGCACTAACGGAGCAGGTGGAGCGCCATGCTGACGATGCTGATCTTTGGGAGCAGCGCAATAAAAAGATTGTTTCTGAGGCAGAGGAGGAGCTACATAGACACCTCCAGCAGTGGCAGGAGGAGAAGGAGTATCTCCTTAATTATCAAAAGAACCTCCTCTGCCAAAATGAGACCCTCCAGACCATGTGTATTCTCAAATCAAGAGAGGCACAGGTCGCTTACTCTTTGAAGGAGGCCATTGAGCAAGAAAAACAGTCAATGCTCCAGGACAAAGACATGCTCCTGCAGGAGGTGGAGGCCCTGCACATATATGCTCTATGTGAGAGCAATTACGCAATGGAGTTAGAGAAGTCAAAAGTTGCCACCATTGAGCCTCTTGTGGAGCGGGTGAAACGCCTCACTGAGGATGCCAAGCTTGTGCAGCAGAGTGACGCAGCCCTGAATAAGGAAACATCCTCTCCTAATGAAGGGGAGATGGAGGCCAAGGGAGAAAATAAAGTCAAGCCCAAGAAGGGCCGTATCAGACGCTTCTTAGCAAGGATGAGGACGATGTTTTGATCCATTTGTTCCCCCTTTGACAGAGACTTTTTTTGTTAAAAGAGCCCTTCACTCTTCAACCCACTAACAAAAGGCCAACAACAACTTAAAAAAAAATAATATAACCTGTCTCTGTCATTGCAATCCGGTTACCTAAGCCCACCTGTCGAATTCGGTTGTCCAGCGTCCCTGAACCTCAGCTGCCCAGTGTCCCCGAGTCTCAGCTGACCAGTGTCCCCGTGTCTCAGCTGCCCAGCGTTACCAAGTCTCAACTACCCAGCATCCCTGAGTTTCAGCTACCCAGTGTCCCAGATTTTCAGCTGCCCAGCATCACCAACACTCGGTTGCCCAGCGACCCTGAGTCACACTTGCCCAGCGTCCCTGAGTCTCAGCTGACCAGGGTCCCCGTGTCTCGGCTGCCCAGCGTTACCAAGTCTCAACTACCCTGCATCCCTGAGTCCCAGCTACCCAGCGTCCTAGAGTTTCAGCTGCCGAGCATCTCCAACACTCAGCTGCCCAGAATCCCCGAGTCTCAGCTGCCCAGCGACCCTGAGTCTCAGCTGCCCAGCGTCCCCAAGACTCAGCTGCCCAGTGTTCCCGAGTTCCAAAATTGTCGGTCTGTTCCTGTGCCATCGGCCATCTTTGCCGACGTGCACACTGGTCCTGTGCCGTCGGCCGTCTTTCCCGATGAGAGGTCTGTTCCTGTGCTGTCGGCTGTCTTTGCCGACATGAGATCTGTCCCTGTGCCTTCGGCTGTCTCTGCCGACATGTGGTCTGTTCCTGAGCCGTCAGCCACGCCTCTGAAGCCTGCTCCCCTGTCTCCCGAGTGGCTGCTCCGCCGCCTGTGAGTCCTGTGCCCCGAGTGGCTGCGCCACCGCCTCTGAAGCCTGTCCCGCGAGCAACTGCATCACTGACTCTCAGCTACTCAGCGTCCTAGAGTTTCAGCTGCCGAGCATCTCCAACACTCAGCTGCCCAGAATCCCCGAGTCTCAGCTGCCCAGCGACCCTGAGTCTCAGCTGCCCAGCGTCCCCAAGACTCAGCTGCCCAGTGTTCCCGAGTTCCAAAATTGTCGGTCTGTTCCTGTGCCATCGGCCATCTTTGCCGACGTGCACACTGGTCCTGTGCCGTCGGCCGTCTTTCCCGACATGAGATCTGTCCCTGTGCCTTCGGCTGTTTCTGCCGACATGTGGTCTGTTCCTGAGCCGTCAGCCACGCCTCTAAAGCCTGCTCCCCTGTCTCCCGAGTGGCTGCCCCGCCGCCTGTGAGTCCTGTCCCCCGAGTGGCTGGCCCACCGCCTCTGAAGCCTGTCCCGCGAGCAACTGCATCACTGACTCTCAGCTACTCAGCGTCCCATAGTTTCAGCTGCCCAGCATCTCCAACACTCAGCTGCCCAGCATCCCCGAGTCTCAGTTGCCCAGCGACCCTGAGTCTCGGCTAACCAATGTCCCCAAGCGTCAGCTGTCCAGTGTTCCTGAGTTCCAAAATTGTCGGTTTGTTCCTGTGCCATCGGCCATCTTTGCCAACGTGCACACTGGTCCTGTGCCGTCGGCAGTCTTTCCCGATGAGAGGTTTGTTCCTGTGCTGTCGGCTGTCTTTGCCGACATGATATCCGTCCCTGTGCCTTCGGCTGTCTCTGCCGACATGTGGTCTGTTCCTGAGCCGTCAGCCACGCCTCTGAAGCCTGCTCCCCTGTCTCCCGAGTGGCTGCTCCGCCGCCTGTGAGTCCTGTCCCCCGAGTGGCTGTCCCACTGCCTCCCAAGCCTGTCACCCGAGCGGCTGTCCCGCTACCTCTGAAGCCTGTCCCGCGAGCGACTTCACCGCTGCTTCCGAAGCCTGTCCCCTGACTGGCTGCCCCGCTGCCACTGAAGACTGTCCCCTGAGCGGCTTTATCACCGCCTCCTAAGCCTGTACACTTATTTATCTAAATACATAATCCAATATATAATTAAGTTTGTCTGCATTGGTCTCTAATACAAATTGCCAATAAAAATGTGTTTTATCATAGAGTCATGCCTTTCTCAATTGAATTAACAAATAATTGTCAATATATATGTCATATTTACTTAATTTAGCAATAAATAATAATAATAATAATAATAATAATAAATAAAAACATGGTTTACAATGTGAGTTAAAGTGCAGTCTGAAGTCCTATTCTTATATGTGTATTTGTACACATGTCATCTGTTTGGAGATTAAAATAAAAGGTTTCAAACAATGAAGCACAATTACCCAATTGCTTTTATTGTTTCTCACATAATATGCTTATTATATATTGTGATTATACCTGTTCCGTTGCTGCCACCTATAGGCGGACCAGGGTATTGATATTACGGGTGCCTTGGAGTGTCACGTGAAAGTTATTGTATAATAAAACCACCGGCTGTCACGACGGCAAATTTCGAATCCCTTTCTCGACTGATTTATGTTATAAACCTAGCAGTATAAGTTGCTCAATACTCTAAGGGAGATACAACAATGCTAATCTAGTGATACCATACCTTTAATATGTAAATGTCAACATAGCTTTAATTATCGCTACACATTAAAAACTGAGTCTGCGTTTAACCTTCAACAAATGAATTAAAAACTAAACATGTCGGGAGAAAACCAAAGTGGAGTCTGACTTATTTGCTGAGCGCTAACAAAGTGAGAGTCAGATGTGGCGAGCCACATGGGACTGACTGGCTTGCAGAGGCTTGAATTGCCTCTGGTGATGGGTGGGCACTTCATTGGCCGATCAATGACTGTCAGGAACTGTGGGCCTATTGGAAGGAGAGGAACTGTCGCAGAGGGCGGGTCTTCTGTGGCGGCTAAGGAAGACGGTGAAAGTTTGAGTGTGAAGAAGTTGATGTTTGATTGTGATGACGTCACCAAAAGGTTAGCAGCTGCAAAATGGATTTGTGCGGGTCGGGTAGGCTGTCGAGACAAAAGGAAATGAACGATGGCTGCCGTGTTTGAGGTGAACTGACCGTTCTGCAGTAGGAGCGGCATCGTCAGCAAACCTGTTGGGCAGTTTGGATGTCTCTCCCTTCCTTTTCTCCCAACTCCCTCCTGAGAGTATTCCCTGCCCCTTGGCTTCGTCCACTTTAGCACTGGGCTTAAGGAGGAATTCGTCTTGGAACAAGGTTTTCGGCTGTTGTTCGGCATGCAGCGAGGCGCTGCGGTGTCGTTCTTCATCCAGCAGAGCAGACACTGTTGACGGTAAATGAGTAGAAATGTGCGAACTTTATACGAACGATTTGCAGCCCCCCCCCCGGAAACTAACTGCGGTGTTAAATTAAATAAATGCTGTTATTGTTCCAGTTCACCGTCCCACCAGTTCTGTTAGCTAGATAGAAAGGCTGAGAAGCTGTGAGGTTGCTACACATTCACTTAGGCCTGTACTAGCACACAACATGCAGCGAGGCCTCACTACATCGGTATAGTTGAGCCGTTACACGGAGGAAGAGATTTACCGAGCAGCTTTATGGAGATCCTCCCTGTTTAGGCTTGTCCGTTTTCTTCAGAGGGGCAGAAACACTTCAGAGGGAATTGTCAGATCCAAAGTTAATACTGCGGTACTGGGCCGGTTCTGCGGGGGTATCAACGGGGGCAACCGCACCGGGCGCAGGTCTGGAGGGGCGCTGAGTCTGCTGTAAGTGCAGGGATTGTTAATTCTGTGTCTCAGCAGTGCAAAGAGGCCCTGTATGTTGCTCCTCCTGGCAGTTTCCCTATTTTCTGAGAACGATTTATTTTCAAAAATGTATCAAAAGTTGTGTCGTCCTCCCCCTCCCCCATGAGTTAGTATAGCCTATGGTGAAGACGTGAAATTCGGTTCTACTAACCAAAAAAATGTCTGGAAACAAATCTGGTTGTAAGAAAAGAAAATTACAGAAATGTAAGGTAGAAAATGCAAAAAAAAGGCAGAAAATGCAAAGAAGGTATACGGTGCTTGGCTTAACGTTCGGGCAGCAGAACACTTGGAGGATGCTGTGGATAGCAATGAAGCTAGCACATCCACCACATGTGCTAACTCAGCAGCAGAGGATACCGGAGCGGACAGCGACCGTGGCGCTCTAGCAACTCCACCGCTATCGAGAATGCAAACGACCATCAAGAATCTGTCGAGGAAGAGGGAAGTCACGAAAGTGATGGGGAGCGTGAGTTTGACTTATTTGATCCTGCACAGTGGCCAGACAGAATGCAGGATGATGACATCAGAACGGACATAGTCAGAAATAAACCACTGCAGGTGACCGATTTTGATTTCCCTAAAATGGATGGGCGTCGTTTCACACCAGATAATTACACCAGGACAGTCGGTGCCCTAAAAGTACCTCGGCCATGGTTAGTCTACTCAAAGTCTGCCAATGCTGTCTTCTGTTTCTGTTGTAAGTTGTTTGGAACTGACAAAGGGGTCTTCCTTACTGGTTTTTCAAACTGGGTCAAGTTATCAACGAGACTGACTGAACACGAGAATTATCGTTCTCATCTTGACAATTTTTCAAAGTGGAAAACTCTGGAATTCGCTTTGGCTACTGGTACAACGATTGACAGCCACCAGCAAGCAGAGCTTCTCAGTGAGTGACAACGGTGGCATGAAGTGCTTAGCTAAATTTTGGATTGCATCATGTTTCTTGCATTACAAAACCTTGCATTTAGAGGAAGTGTCGATCGCCTTTACCAAGAAAACAACGGCAATTTTCATAAGCTTGTGGAATTTTTGGCCAAATATGATGCTCCATTAGCACGACATCTCAATCATTCCAAGACTACCCACTACCTCAGCAAAAACATTCAAAATGAGTTTATTGGACTCCTACCTGAGGCAGTGTTGGAAAAAATGGTGCAGAAGGTCAAAACAGCTGGATATTACAGCATCATGATGGACTGCACACCAGATGTGTCGCACAAAGAACAGCTCTCTCTCGGTTTGCGATATGTTACAACAGACCAGAAGGTAGAGGTGCATGAGAGCTTTTTTGAATTCATTGCTGTGAAAAGCACAACGGGCGAGGCACTTGCAGACACACTGCTGGAAAGGCTGGCTAAATATGGCATTAACATTGATGATTGCAGGGGACAATGTTTCGATAACGGGGCCAACATGAGGGGTGTGCACAGGGGAGTACAAGCAAGGGTGAAGCAGGTTAACAAGCGGGCTTTCTTTGTGCCCTGTTGCCCTCACAACTTGAATCTGGCCATTGAACATGCAGCCGAGTCATCGAACGAGGCCAAGAATTTTTTTGGAGTGCTAAATCAGCTAGACAAATTATTCGGAAAATCAACGAAACGTTGGGGGATTCTTGAAAAACATATGCGCATCACACTGAAACCTCTCTCAGAGACCAGATGGAGCGCTCGCGCTGACGCGACAAGAACGGTAATTGAGCAGCTACCCCAGGTCATAGATGCACTCATAGCCATCAGTGAAGATAGCACCTATGATTCCGAGACCACCTGTAAAGTCACAAGTCTCGTGCAGGCAATTGAAACATTTGACTTTTTGGTCAGCTTAGTTGTTTGGCACAAAGTGCTGAATACAGTCAATCAGGCCAGTGTCGTCCTGCAGTCACGACATTTGAGCATCGGTGATGCAGTAAGAGTTGTCACAGCTATAGAAGAAGAGATGGAACAATGTCGACTGAACGGTTTCCAAGATGCTGCTGAAAAAGCAGAAGAACTTGCAGAGAATATTGACGTTCCACCGGCTTTCCCTGAACATCGTACGCGACGCCGAAAACGACTTCCCGGTGAAATGTCAGTCGATGAGCCTTTGACAGGGGAGGACAAGTTTAGAGTGAGCTTTTTCACCCGCTTGACCGACACAGTGATAACTGAGACAGAAGAGCGTTTTTCATATGTGAGTCAGTGCGATCATCTTTTCCACGTTTTGGAGGACATTAAAAATGTTAACCTGATTGACAACCACAGAGAGGCCTGTGAAGAGCTCGCGGAGTTTGTGGGGAGGATTGATGGTGGAGAACTGGACAGTGAATTTGGATTTTTGTCACTTCTGCTCCCAGCTGATGTAAAAAAGAACCTCTGAAGTGCTGGATGTTTTAGTTGAGAGAGACATGAAAACGGCATTTCCGAACACTACTGCCGCTTGCCAGGGGTTTCTTACAACTCCATTCTCAGTCGCAAGTGCAGAGCGCTCTTTCAGCAAATTGAAATTGATCAAGACATATTTGAGATCAACGATGTCCCAAGAAAGACTGTCTGCGTTGGCTGTGTTGTCCATCGAGAACCGTGTGGCAAGACAGGTGGATTACAATGACACAATTGCAACATTTGCAGTGGTCAAGACACGACGCGTAAAGTTTGAAGGTAAGATAATGAGGAGGACTTTACAATAGCCCGCTGTGGCATGGTTGCTTGTAATTGTGTCCTGTGGTTGATGTTATTTTGAATTGGTAGCCTGTGCTCACCCCACACACAGCTGTGTGGTGTATGCGTGCGTGCGTAGGCCTAGGCTTTATGGCTGTTGGTGGTTGTCACGGTCGTACATGTCTGTGGGTTTTTTTTTTTTTTGGGGGGGGTGGCGGTGAGCGATGGTTGCTGCCCGGCCCAGAATAGCATAGGACCGGCCCTGCTGCGGTAAAGACACATTACGTTCAATATCCGTTTGATATTCACATCCAGCGGCTCGTAGCTTCATTGCGTTTGATATATCCTGATGTGGGAATTTGTATTCTACGGTGTTTTCTTTATGAATTGGTTTTTTCTCCTCGGTTTTGATGTTGTGTTTCAAAACGCTTTAAATTTACAAGAACCGAATGTGGAGATGTCAGACCAACTGTAATTCAGAACGATTCGCGGAAGTTTGTTTTTATTTTGATTGTATTTCACAAAACAATTGCAGAGGTTTGGCGTCCGGGTAGAGTAGCGGTCTATTCCGTTGCCTGCCAACACGGAAATCGCCGGTTCGAATCCCCGTGTTACCTCCGGCTTGGTCGAGCGTCCCTGCAGACACAACTGCCTGTGTCTGCTGCCGGTGGGAAGCCGGATGTAAGGTATGTGTCCTGGTCGCTGCACTACGCGCTACGCCCCCCCCCCCGGCGAAATTCCTCACTCCTCACTGTCAGGTGAAAAGAAGCGGCTGGCGACTCCACATGTATCAGAGGAAGCATGTGGTAGTCTTCAGCCCTCCCCAGATCGGCAGAGGGGGTGGAGCAGCGACCGGGACGGCTCGGAAGAGTGGGCCAAGTACAATCTGGGAGAACAAAGGGGGAACAATACCTCCCCCCCAAAAAAATTAAAAAATTAAAAAAATACACAGGTTTCACAAATCTAGAAGCACATCTTATTTAAACTCTAGTACATGTTGATAGATGTAGTCCATGTTTAACAAGTCCAGCTGCTGTGTCTGTTGCCCAGCTAGACCAGATGGTACGTACCCTGCCCCACCACGTTATGAATGCACAGCTCTTCATAGCAACGTACACATTTTGGACAGAGAAGATAGATGGTTTGAAAGAGGGGTGAAGGAAGCCATCTATGCGAAACTGGAAAAAACATCCCTCAACAGAGGAGGAGGTCTGCGACACCACCTAACACCCACTTACAATGCCTTCCTTTCATCTCTACCCAGGAGACTCAAGAAGCCTAGCCTCCAAGAACAACAGTCGGTCACTAACGGCTCCAACGACTCTCATCACCACTGAACAATGAAGTCGAAACTAACACCCCCAACGGCCGTCGCTGCTAAGCAAATGCAAATCAATAACTCCGATAACGACGGGCGCGGCCAAACATCGGTACACAAAAGAGCCACTCATATCTATGGCTCTGTTAGCGATGGCCGTTGGTAAACATCGGAACACAAAAGGGCCATGGACATCTATAGCTCTGACAAGGACTCCTAGAGGATAAATTCTGAGTTTCATCACCAGCCAGTCAGACTAGCTTGGTCTAGTCAGAATGGCACGAACTGAGGAAGCCTCTTGGATGAGAGGCGAAACGTCTTCACGGATATATACCAAGCCCAGTTGCACTTGATTCAACTCCTTTGGATAACCATAACCTGTATGAATGAGAACATTCACAGACATGTTGCGGAACAATTTGGGTCTGACAACCTTAAAATGGTGAGGGAATATGAAAGGATGGCTCAGAAGATTGCAGACTACAGAAACCACTTACGATTCAATCTGAGATGCTAACAACACAGGCTCATACCCACTAGCCTGTGCCTGTGTACCACAATGAAAGGACCTAGAGCAGATAGAATCCTAGAGAAGGCACAGAATCAATTCCTGAATGAAAGAGTGAGACAGGTCCATTTCACTATTGAAGGGCTGAGGGAGAAATCTGACCAACTACTCCAGCAAATAACATCCCACTTGCCTGGTGAGTCTTGGAGAGGATCACTGATTTCACCAAGAAAGCCCAACTATCTCAACACCACAAAACCAAAGAAAGGCAGACAAGGAAGTTTCAAAACTTACAGCGATGAACCAACAACACTAGCCAAGCAGATATACTTACCTGGAGACAAAAGACAGAACATCCCACACAAAACGGAACGCAGAACAGATGGATCATGAATCTGTCGGACAAGGTACTTTCCCAATCAGAGAAGGAGGTCTTAGCCAAAGGACTGAACTTCGTCATGACACCCAAACAACTACCTATAGGTGACATCATCACATCCACAGAATCAGACATAAGGAAAAACAAGCTAACGGAAACCGATGCGGAACAGCTTAGGTTAAAGGTATAAGCAGCTCTATCCAATGTGAAACTCCCTCCTTCCAACCTAACCATGGAGGAAAGGAAAGCCGTGACAGCCCTGAGCAAGGACGAAAACATCACTATCCTTCCAGCAGATAAGGGGAGATGCACGGTTATCCTCAACACAACAGACTACCACGCCAAGATCACGTCATTACTCAGCGACACCGACACCTATGAACCTCTGAGACGCAATCCTACTAGTGGTTACAGGAGGAGAATAACAGAGTACCTACAGAAACTACTGAAAGGAGGAACCATTGATCGGATACAATACCACCGTCTCTACGCACAAGATAACATTCCATGCACATATGGACTCCCCAAGATCCATAAAGATGGAACCCCCTCAGGCTTCAAACCCAGCAACACACTCTGACAAAGACTGGTTCATCCCAAAGACCATGTACCACACACCCGGAAAAGCAATCTGGTGTATGCTGTACAATGCAATGAAGATTGCACTGACCTATACATAGGAGAAACCAAACAACCACTACACAAACGGATGGCCCAACACAGAAGGCCAAACTCCTCAGGACAAGACTCAGCAGTCTATCTACACCTAAAGGAGAAGACACACTCCGTCGAGGACAGCAATGTACACATTTTGGACAGAGAAGATAGATGGTTTGAAAGAGGGGTGAAGGAAGCCATCTATGCGAAACTGGAAAAACCACCCCTCAACAGAGGAGGAGGTCTGTCACACCACCTATCTCCCACTTACAATGCCGTCGTTTCATCCCTACCCGGGAGACTCAAGAAGCCTAGCCTCCAAGAACAACAGTCGGTCACTAACGGCTCCAACGACTCCCATGACCACTGAATAATGAAGTCGAAACTAATCCCCCAACGACCGTCGCTGCTAAACAAATGCAAATCAATAGCTCCGATAACGACGGGCGCGGCCAAACATCGGTACACAAAAGAGGCACTCATATCTGTGGCTCTGTTAGCGACGGGCGTTGGTAAAAACATCGGATCACAAAGAGCCAAGCATATCAATAGCTCTGACAATGACTCCTAGAGGATAAATTCCGAGTCTCATCACGACTAGCTTGGTCTAGTCAGAAAGGCACGAACTGAGGAAGCCTCTTGGATGAGAGGCGAAACGTCTTCACGGATATGCATATACCAAGTCCAGTTGCACTTGATTCAACTCCTTTAGATAACTTGTCCTCCTTCAAACACCAAAGCTGTGAGGCGACAATTTTGGTGTATCCTCGAGTTTTTCGGGCAAGGGAACGTTTTAGATCGCTCCACAGCTTCCACGTACGCAACCAATCCTGACCCGGGCCCCCCACTCCATTGAGAGTTCTTTCACCTTCTGATCGGTCACGGCCGGAGAAGCCGGGTTGCCGCTCTGGCGTGATACCATCACACGGTCGCAGGGATGAGTCGAGAGCACGTTTTCGTATTCTAGGCTTATGGAGGTCACGTCCCTCTGGATCGGACCAGCCGACAGTCCCACGGCCAGGCCGACTGGGTCCTCGTCCTTTGGATCTTTTATGTTAGAGTTGAACGTGCCCACGTACTCGATAGCCGAGCCATCTTTGGTGCAGTTGGGCAGACTGATGCTGTTGTTGCACACATAGGGCGCCTTGTCGATGGCAGAGCGGCGGTGCATTCGGGTGACGTCTCGACACGAGTCTCCCGTGAGCAGCAAGCTGTGGGTCTTGGCCTGACAAATCCCGCACTCGTTCTCGGGTTACGGAAGTAACATGTTCCCGAGCGACATTTTTTCCATTTTCTCCAGTAAAGGACCGAGGTCACCGATGTCGCTCGCGCAGAATTCTACAGGCACATATCAGCGCAATCTCATGCTGATTTTACCCGACCAGGGTCCGCATCGCCGAGCGTAAGTCGCCTCTTTTCCCGTGTCGATTACTATGTCTGGACACCGCTCACCACCCCTGTCTACCAGAACGCTTGCAGCCACGTCGTGACACAGTGGTTTTTTGCGATCGTTGCCGTCTTCGAAGTCCGCCCTATACTCGTCGCAGCACTTTAGATTGAGTCTGCTTACGGGTCGCCCATGCAGAAACATTTCGTTGTACTGCGGAGAACCAGGGCGCCCTCCCGGGAACTGTGCCAGGTAGCCTCTCGAGGTAACTATGTACGAGAACCTTCACCTGGGAGGCTGGGTCCCACTGTCGAGTTCGTCTGTTATCAGCAGCACGGGGTTAACGGAGCCCCAGTTGGTGCATTCAGGTAGGTTTGCTTCGTAGCATGCTTGCAGAATTTCCCTGTGCGCAGTCCCCAAGCAACAAGCCATCAAGTCTGTGAATCTCAATCGTTTCGAGAGCCGCACCGGGTAACATTTGCTCCAGCTCCCTGGGCGGTCTGTGAGAGTGTTTGTGAGTGAGTTGAACGTATGCACCTTGCATGGTAAGTATCCAGCATCATCTTCGTCTTCTTCTACATTCCTATCCTTGGTATCGTCTACCCCACAGTCATCCTCATATTCTTTGGTAACACCGTCTGCGGCCACTCCGGTCTCGGTCGTTTCCGTCATCTCGTAAGCCCATCCGCAGTAACGCAGGTAGTGCTTGTGTTGTTCTAGTGACACATCGTGTACTCGCTGGTGACACATCACAACCCGGTCCAACAACCAGTTGGGCTGTGTCATTTCGACCAAGATCGGTGGGAACTCTGCGTCTTCCACGTAGTGAATGAGGACCGTGCACTTAAAAAGACGGTAGTGATGCATGATGTCGTATCGCCACTCCATCATCACAGGGACCAGGGTTCAAAAGAGCTCGCACAGTTGGTGTCCGAGCCCGTTGCTAGCCTCGTGGCACTCAAACACTACGTGTCGTATGTAATCGTGGCACTTTATCCCTCGCACCACTAGGAACCTTTCCAGAGCTTGAGTCGATGCTACGGAAGCAGTAGCGGCAGTGGCGGTCTCTCTTCCTTCCAACGAAGCAAAGTGTTTGTCTATAATTACAGCGTTTAAGCCGGTCGCGTGGAGAACCAACTCGGTCAATGATACAGCTTTGCTCTGCCAGGCGACGCTGTCGAAGTTGGACGCAGAGGGAATTCGGACAACGAATCGGTCACCCTCGTGCAACCGAGTAGTTTCGGATTTGAGGTTCCACACGTGCCATCTCTGCTTTCCCTCTTCAGACTTGGTCATGTAACAAAGGTACTCATCCTGGCCCGTGTAGTCTCCCATCTTTGGTCAGCAAACTGTCCGAGAGAGGGTTGTTGCGAAACTACCACCATATACACAAAGAACAGAGGACACAGAGCGGCTGCGCTTATGAGCAGTGACAGCAGGAATTGATGCGCAGGGCCGTGACCGGCTGTTAAGCAAGCACACAACAAGCAAAGCAGGCAACAACCAACCGAACAAATGATACTTAATGATACTCACATTGTTGCTGGATGACAGAAAGTGAGAGAAAGACAATTTCTTGTTGCAAGAGTCAAACTTGTATACTCTGTTCTCTGGATTTCCGCAGCTTGAGCTGACCTTTTCTATCTGAGTGAAAGATGGCAGCATCTGCAGCTCGTGTATCATCTTCTCGACTCCCATGAAGAGAGTCTTGCACATGTGTTTGTTTTGAGCCTGCACCATCACGTTGATCTCGATGTGCAATAACACTGAGACCAGCAGCAGCCACAGTGTCTGGGTGCCGAGCAAAGGGTGTAGGGGTTGGCGTACTGGGCGAAAATTTATTCAATGGCAGCGCAGTGGGTAATGGCGGGCCTGGTGTGATCGTAGCCCTCGGAGCCGCACGGAAGAAGCCCCAGATTCTCAAGTATAGTATGCTTGTACCTGAATAGGGACTCCACAAACTGGTTGTGAGCTATACCCAGCACCACGCCATGGGTCAGCTCCAGCTTGAAGGGCTCCATCTTCATACACTTTGAGTGAAAGTACTCAAACACCCTATCGATCATGTTACCGAAACGAGCCATGACAGAATGGTGATTACCACGGGCCTGTGCAGCAGTCTCTCGGAGTACCCGAATCTGGGAGCGTGCACCTTCAAGGCCCAGATCGAGTATTAACCATGCTTTAGCCGACCTATCAGTCGACTGCAACATGTACTCTTTCAAGCGCTCGCAAGTCTCTTGTGAAACTTATGGCGTCTCGCAGTCTCTAGCAACTCTTACCTGATGCAGTCTGCGGCGAGCCCAATAGGTATCCGCCGAGACTGGCGTCTGTCTACGGGATCCCAGCAATGGCTAAAGAGTAAGCTCTTCTCGAGTGGGTGGGTTGTCAGAGGATGTGCTGCTGCGGCTGATCCTTGACACTTGTCCTGCTGCTGGTTCGGTTCAGACGAAGAGGAGGATGATGCAGAGGAGGATGAACTGTACATCCTCTGCCCCCGTGAAAGAAAGCTGGTATCTTCGGGTCTTCGTTGCAAAGTGTGGCTGGTGGAAGACATCGCGCTGCCTGCCAAAGTTCACTTTCGTTATTGCTGGGCTTTCTCGGGCTCGTTTGCGTGAATACGACAGAAGCAACACCAATGTCATATCCTCCGCAGATCTCAACAGAGCCTTGGTGACTGAGGGGGATCCGGATACGTGCGTATGGGCGGCAGGGCAGCTCGGGGTCCACGGAAATGATCAGATCATGAAATCTTTTTGGCTGACAAACCATGGGCAGCTAGTGATGATGACAGCTTTCGCACAGGACATAGCATTTAGGTCCGCGAGGCAGGACGACCTCACTGTTTTGCATCAAGACGATGGATGCTTCCAAGAGGAAGACTAGATGAAGGAGGCAGCCTCGAGAGCTTACAGCAATCTGTTTGAAATGTGCAGCCAGGCGGCCTCTATGAGCGGGGGCAACTTTTACAACTTGTACGCTCGCTACCACTTGCCTAGGAAAGACAACTTTGTGTTGCTGCAACAGTAGCAACATTGGCAGCCCTCTGAAAAAAACAGCGCGGATGATATCGTCTGCGAGCGAATTGTCAGCGGAGCTGGAGCGCATGTACCAGCAGTATTTCAGTATGTTGATGGGTTGCGGGGAAGGTGGTCAAGATCACCGCTTAAAAGTGTGAGTGGAAGCCTTGAACGGGGAATGGTTGGTGAACGAGGATCGAGAGGAGTCGATGATGACTTTCCAGCTCAAGACCAACTGGTTGTTTAGGTTAGCCACAAGGCTTGCTACACTGCTGTTCACAAGGATGATTTAGCAGCAGCAGCCGCCGTTTTGTTATCCTCGCTCCCTTTATCATCTTGTGCCTGTGAGATAAGTCAGTGGAGTGTAATCGGGTCGTGACGCGGGAAGCGTCTTTGCTAGCAGCAGCATTAGCCACCCTGAGGTTGATGCAAGTCTGCACGAGGCAATCCCTGACCAGGGGACACAAGCAATCAAGCCACACGAACCTTCTCTTGAGAGACTCTGACACCGTGGGCTTGAAACATGTGTGTATGAAACACTCGTCAGAGCCTGGCCTCACCATAATCAAGTAAGCCCGAGTGCGCTCGGCCAGATGTGGGTACGTCAAGGAGAACATCATCCAAGTAAGCCATAGATGGGTGTTGTAGTGCCACAGCGTGCGCTTGTCCGGAGCATCATTCATATGAGTTTTAAGTTCCAGAAGCACCACGGTGTCAGCAACCGTATTGTACCCCACCATGTCGACTTCTATGTAGATGCCGGCTCCCCTGGGTAAGACTCGACATCTGTTCTCACAATTGTTGTGGAATGTAATCTTGCCGGCGGTGCGATTTGGGTTGGGTCGCGGTATGTTCACCACTTCAAGTTGGGAGATGGGTAGAGGAGAATCCGAACATCAATGACCTCAGGTTTCACAGGGAACACGTATGAGTAATCCAGCACTGAGGAATCAGTCAAGTACCGCTCACCTCTAGCCACCCGCGGGTCGATCAGCATGCAGCAGTTGGTCAGCACGCGGAACCAGGGCGTTATGCAATAGGGCTCGGTATCATCGAACAATCACCGCGAGCACCGCATAAACATCTGTCCCACATGTTTCGACCATATGTTTCGTTAATTTCATGCAGCCAATCAGACATAGTACATCTTAATCACCACAAGACAACAAGGAGGAGGAGGAGGATGCTGACAAGGAGCACGATGACTGTACTGATACCGATGACGAAGCTCCTCCGGTCAACGTATCGACCGTGGTACGACACGGCACTGGGGAAGATGTTGCTACAGTCACCTTGTCCTTGAAGGGCGATGAGTCTGTGATCAATAAGTTTGAGGAGGACGTTGTGAGGTTGTCTCAGCTGATGACAGAACGATATCCCGGCATCTTCACGGGGCCAGAAAAATCTTTGTGTCTCAGCGCAAAACGCGACAACCTCTACGTCGTCATGTACGCTCGGTTGCTGCACCCCACTCGGCCTATGACCCTGTACATCTCCACGTCAAACACGACCAATATACTACCGTTCAAAAGTTTGGGATCACCAAAACAATTTTGTGTTTTCCATGAAAAGTCACACTTATTCACCACCATATGTTGTGAAATGAATAGAAAATAGAGTCAAGACATTGACAAGGTTAGAAATAATGATTTGTATTTGAAATAAGATTTTTTTTTACATCAAACTTTGCTTTCGTCAAAGAATCCTCCATTTGCAGCAATTACAGCATTGCAGACCTTTGGCATTCTAGCTGTTAATTTGTTGAGGTAATCTGGAGAAATTGCACCCCACGCTTCCAGAAGCAGCTCCCACAAGTTGGATTGGTTGGATGGGCACTTCTTGCGTACCATACGGTCAAACTGCTCCCACAACAGCTCAATGGGGTTCAGATCTGGTGACTGCGCTGGCCACTCCATTACCGATAGAATACCAGCTGCCTGCTTCTGCTCTAAATAGTTCTTGCACAATTTGGAGGTGTGTTTAGGGTCATTGTCCTGTTGTAGGATGAAATTGGCTCCAATCAAGCGCTGTCCACTGGGTATGGCATGGCGTTGCAAAATGGAGTGATAGCCTTCCTTATTCAGAATCCCTTTTACCCTGTACAAATCTCCCACCTTACCAGCACCAAAGCAACACCAGACCATCACATTACCTCCACCATGCTTAACAGATGGCGTCAGGCATTCTTCCAGCATCTTTTCATTTGTTCTGCGTCTCACAAACGTTCTTCTTTGTGATCCAAACACCTCAAACTTGGATTCATCCGTCCACAACACTTTTTTCCAGTCTTCCTCTGTCCAATGTCTGTGTTCTTTTGCCCATCTTAATCTTTTTCTTTTATTGGTCAGTCTCAGATATGGCTTTTTCTTTGCCACTCTGCCCTGAAGCCCAGAATCCCGCAGCCGCCTCTTCACTGTAGATGTTGACAATGGTGTTTTGCGGGTACTATTTAATGAAGATGCCAGTTGGGGACCTGTGAGGCGTCTGTTTCTCAAACTAGAGACTCTAATGTACTTATCTTCTTGCTCAGTTGTGCAACGCGGCCTCCCACTTCATTTTCTACTCTGGTTAGAGCCTGTTTGTGCTGTCCTCTGAAGGGAGTAGTACACACCGGTGGAGGAAATCTTCAATTTCTTAGCAATTTCTTGCATGGAATAGCCTTCATTTCTAAGAACAAGAATAGACTGTCGAGTTTCAGATGAAAGTTCTCTTTTTCTGGCCATTTTGAGCGTTTAATTGACCCCACAAATGTGATGCTCCAGAAACTCAATCTGCTCAAAGGAAGGTCAGTTTTGTAGCTTCTGTAACGAGCTAAACTGTTTTCAGATGTGTGAACATGATTGCACAAGGGTTTTCTAATCATCAATTAGCCTTCTGAGCCAATGAGCAAACACATTGTACCATTAGAACACTGGAGTGATAGTTGCTTGAAATGGGCCTCTATACACCTATGTAGATATTGCACCAAAAACCAGACATTTGCAGCTAGAATAGTCATTTACCACATTAGCAATGTATAGAGTGTCTTTCTTTAAAGTTAAGACTAGTTTAAAGTTATCTTCATTGAAAAGTAAAGTGCTTTTCCTTCAAAAATATGGACATTTCAATGTGATCCCAAACTTTTGAACGGTAGTGTACTTAGCTGTTGATATTCTGCTCGTCATTAGTTGAGCACTTATAACAACACTATAGACGATTTCAGAAAACAACGCTATATAAACTTAACACAAAATGTAAGGAAATTTGTGTTTGGTAGATTATTTCTTTGTTGTAACGATGCTTCTTGGCATAAATCTTATATCAGGCAACTGATTGTCAGCACCTGGGGTACCAGAAGCTCAAAACAAGAGTCAATAGCAACAGCAAAGTAAGCTGTTTGGCATTGGCAGGGAAGTTTGGCAAATTTTTCATGGGCGCAACCCACATACTCAGCTCTGCTGTTCATCCCACAAATGCATGTTCCTTACACATGTGGCCCCATTTAAAAGGGAAATAAACAGGCTTTCCAACGGTATAAGATTTATTGCCAAGAATCATTGTTACAACAAAGAAATAATCTACCAAACACAAATTTCTGGAATTGTTGTGCTAAGTATATATATATATATCGTTTGTCGTTTGCTGAAAACGTTGCATCGGTTGCTCGCTCCTGCAGATTTCTCCTCTATAACATCAGGAGGATTCGCCCATTCCTCACCGACGAGATGGCACAGGTGCTCATCCAGGCTCTGGTCATCTCCCGGCTGGACTACGGCAACTTCCTCCTTGCTGGCGCCCCGGAGTCGGCCATCAGACCTCTGGAGCTTGTTCAGAAAGCTGCAGCTCATCTGGTGTTCAACCGCCCTAAGTTCTCCCACACAACTCCCCTTCTCGTGTCCCTACACTGGCTACCAGTTGCTGCTCGCATCCAGTTTAAGACTCTGGTGCTAGCCTACAGGGCAGTGAAAGGAACAGCTCCTTCCTATCTCCAGGCCATGGTCAAGCCCTACACCCCCGCCCGACCACTTCGCTCTGCTGCCTCGGGACGCCTGGTTGCCCCGTCGCTCAGAGGCCCTTGCTGCTGATCGACCCGGTCACGGCTCCTGTCCTGGCCCCATAGTGGTGGAATGAACTCCCCATTGATGTCAGGACAGCGGAGTCGCTGCCCATCTTTCGGCACAGGTTGAAAACTCACCTTTTTAAGAACTACTACCCTGTTACTTGTTCTTAGCACTTATTGTATTCACTCATTAAAAAAAATAAAAATCTCTTTCTTGCACTTTTATTGTAGCACTGGTTTTGCTCTTAGATGCTTGTTTAGATGTACTTATGACCTCTGATGACTAGTAGTTCTCCTTATTTCCTACGTTAAATGACGCACTTATTGTAAGTTGCTTTGGATAAAAGCATCTGCTAAATGACTGTAATGTAATGTAATGTAATGTAATATACAGCGCATCCGGAAAGTATTCACACCCCTTCACTTTCCCCACATTTTGTTATGTTACAGCCTTATTCCAAAATGGATTAAATTCCTTTTTTTTAATCAATCTACATACAATACCCCATAATGACAAAGCAAAAAAGTTTTGTGGAAATTTTTGCAAATTTGTTAAAAATAAAAAAACTGAAATATTGCATGTACATAAGTATTCACACCCTTTACTCAGTACTTGGTTGAGGCACCCTCGGCAGCGATTACAGCCTCAAGTGTTCTTGGGTATGAAGCTACAAGCTTGGCACACCTTTATTTGGGGTATTTCTCCCATTCTTCCTCTGCAGAGCCTCTCGAACTCTGTAAAGTTAGATGGGGAGCGTCGCTGCACAGCTATATTTTCAGGTCTTTCCAGAGATGTTCAATGGGGTTCAAGTCTGGGCTCTGGCTGGGCCACTCAAGGATATTCACAGACTTGTCCCGAAGCCACTCCTTCGTTATCTTGGCTGTGTGCTTAGGGTTGTTTTCGTGTTGAAAGGTAAACCTTCGCCCCAGTCTGAGGTCCTGAGCGCTCTGGAGCAGGTTTTCATCTAGGATCTCTCTGTACATTGCTCCATTCATCTTTCCCTCGATCCTGACTAGTCTCCCAGTTCCTGCCGCTGAACAACATCCCCACAGCATGATGCTGCCACCACCATGCTTCCCTGTAGGGATGGTATTAGCAAGGTGATGAGCGGTGCCTGGTTTCCTCCAGACGTGACGTTTGGCATTCAGGCCAAAGAGTTCAATCTTGGTTTCATCAAACCAGAGAATCCTGTCTCTCATGGTCTGAGAGTCCTTTAGGTACTTTCTGGCAAACTCCAAGCGGGCTGTCATGTGCCTTTTACTGAGCAGAGGCTTCCGTCTGGCCACTCTACCATAAAGGCCTGATTGGTGGAGTGCTGCAGAGATGGTTGTCCTTCTGGAATGTTCTCCCATCTCCACAGAGGAACGCTGGAGCTCTGTCAGAGTGACCATCGGGTTCTTGGTCACCTCCCTGACCAAGGCCCTTCTCTCCCGATTGCTCAGTTTGGCTGGGCGGCCAGCTCTAGGAAGATTCCTGGTGGATCCAAACTTCTTCCATTTATAAATGATGGAGACCAATGTGCTTTTCGGGACCTTCAAAGCTGTAGAAATTTTTTTGTATCCTTCCCCAGATCTGTGCCTCGATACAATCCTGTCTCGGAGGTCCACAGACAATCCTTTGACTTCATGGCTTGGTTTCTGCTCTGACATGCACTGTCAACAGTGGGACCTTATATAGATAGGTGTGTGCCTTTCCAAATAATGTCCAATCCATTGAATTTATTACGATCAAGGATGATCAGTGGAAACAGGATGAACCTGAGCTCAATTTTGAGTGTCATAGCAAAGGGTGTAAATACTTATGTACATGCAATATTTCAGATTTGTATTTTTAATAAATTTGCAAAAATTTCTACAAAACCTTTTTCACTTTGTCGTTATGGGGTATTGTGTGTAGATTGATGAGGGAAAAAAGGAATTTAATCCATTTTGGAATAAGGCTGTAACATAACAAAATGTGGGGAAAGTGAAGAGGTGTGAATACTTTCCGGATGCACTGTATAAACCCGGTGGTAAAGGGGTATTAGTGTAGAACAGAAATAAATTCATTTAAATCCTTTTAAACTCAGAAACCACGATTCAAGTCCCTATTTCTGTTATTGTGACGTTTATGCTACACTTTAAGAATGGGCTGTGTATCGCAGACACTAGCAAGCTAGACTGGCAGCAGATGTCTTTACATTATCCTTCAAAATGTCAACGTAATCTTCTTTCTTCATGATCCCATGCACCCCAACAAGGTTCCCTGTGTCTGAAGCAGCAAAACAGCCCCACAGCATTATGCTCCCACCACCATGTTTAACTGTGGCAACTGTGTTTTCTGGGTTGAAGGCCTCTCCCTTCCTACGCCAAACAAAAGCAACATCCATGTGCCTAAACAGTTCAAGTTTAGTCTCATCAGACCAAAGGACAGACTTCCAAAACTCATGCCTATGTTTCAGATGTTCACGGACAAACTTCAGTCTGACTTTGATGTGCCGCTGTATGAGCAATGGAGTTTTGCTTGGACGATGACCTCGAAGCCCACCATGATGAAGAGCCCTCACAACAGTCTTCCTTGAAACATCAAGCCCAGAAGAGGCCAGTTCAGCAACAGTCATCTTGGCAGAGATCTGGGGATTGTTGTTGACATCTCTGACTATTTTCCTCTCCAAAGTTTTTGAAATCTTGCACTTTCGACTATGCCTTGGTTTGTTTCTAACTGAATTTGTTTCCTTGTGCGTTGCAATGGTGCAATGGACAGCTGTTCTAGACACCGTGAAATGCTTGGACATGGCAGTGTAGCCTTCCCCCTTAAAATGAGCATCCACTATCTTCTTTCTGAGTTCCAGACTGATTTCTTTACTTTTTGGCATGATGAAATTACTTCTTACCAAGAATTTAAGAGTAGTCCCTCTCAATCAAGTGTTCAAATGCAACTAGCCCTATGCATTGGAGTCCCTTAAGTAAAGTTCAATGCTGATTTATTGCTCGGGTGTGGTTTGAAAGCAAAAAGAAAAAAAAAGAAAAAATCATATGGGGGCTAATAATTTTGACCACCTCAATTTTCCCTACATTTGGTATAAAGCAAACCTGAAGATTTATTTTAGATTCC
The DNA here is from genome assembly GCF_029633865.1 of Lampris incognitus. Taxonomy (NCBI): domain Eukaryota; kingdom Metazoa; phylum Chordata; class Actinopteri; order Lampriformes; family Lampridae; genus Lampris; species Lampris incognitus. The sequence continues at coordinate 167,329 of NW_026611582.1, read as the reverse complement.
AAAATGTACCAAATAGGGGCCTTAACATTGATGAATGTTTTACTGTGTAAAGTTTTATGAATGATGCAAACATTGGGCAGAATTTTAGGGAAATTTTCAATAGTTTGTTGGGGGCTAATAATTTTGACCTTAACTGTACATAGATGTTTTCACTGATGATGATAATGATCTTGGCTTTACTGATCAGGTTAAGCATAAAATTAAGGAGGTTGATGAGGAACCAGTTGCACAACCATACCATCACATTCCCCTGACAAAGTACAGAGAGGTCTAAGAGCACATTTCAAAGCTATTGAGGAAAGGTGTCATTAAGGGTAGTGACAGCTCTTATGCTTGTCCTGTGGTGATACTATACGTCTGTGTAGACTATAGAAATTTAAATTAGAAGACAAAGAAACATGTGTTCCCACTATCCTGCACTGATGCGAGCTTTGACGCTTTACAAGGCGCAAAGTTTTTCTCAACCATTGGTCTTGCCAGTGGATACCACATGGCGGCAGTAGATGAACATGACAGGCATAAGACAGAATTTGCAACGTCTTTTGGTCTGTTTGAATATCTTCGCATGTCCATGGGTGTTTGCAATGGATCTACAACGTTCCAATGGTTAATGCAGGCAACAATGAGGGACCTGGTTTTCCAGATTATGCTAGTGTATTTGGACGACATACTAGTGTATTCGCAGAGCTTCCAGGAACATGTAGAGAGGCTAGAAACAGTGCTAAAACGCCTTAAGGAGACAGGACTGAAAGTGAAGTGGGAGAAATGCCATCGCCTTCAAAAAGAAGTCAAGTTCCTGGGGCATCAATTCGCCGCAGACGGTATAGCTACAGATCCTGGAAAAGTAGCAGCTGTAAAACAATGGCCAGTCACTGCTACATTGATGGAACTTAGATCATTCCTTGGGTGTTGTAGTTATTATATGAGATATGTTGAGGGTTTTTCAAAGATTGCCGGTCTACTTCATGATGTTGTGAATTTGTGTCTTAATGTTGGCAACCCAACTAAAGTCAACCAAATGCTTTGTGCATTATGGAACACCGAATGTCAAAATGCTTTTGACGCCTTGAAAGAAAAACTTAGTTGGTTATGCTGATTTTACTCGTTCATTCATATTAGAGACCAATGTGAGTAGTCATGGCTTAGAAGCGGTCCTATATCAGCAACAGGATGATAGAAAAAGGGTAATTGCATATGCCAGTCGGAGGCTGAGAAACGCAGAAAAGAATGACAAGAACTATAGCAGCATGAAGCTTGAACTACTGTCACTCAAATGGGCAATAGTAGAGAAATTCTGTGGATATCTGCTTGGTTCAAAATTCACAGTAGTGACTGACAACAACCCCTTGTGTCATCTCAAAAGTGCAAAAGTAGGGGCTATAGAGCAAAGGTGGGTAAAGCAGTGGGCCGCATTTGATTTTGAAGTTCAGTATCGTCCAGGGTGGTGCAACGCAGAAGCTGATGCCCTCTCACGCCAGTCGTTAGCAGGGGAGCCTGACACTAATGGGAAAGATGCTGAGTTTGATGCCTGCTTTAACATTTGTAAGATGGCATGCAGAGGAACTACGTACACAGTTCAACCTGTTGAGGGAGTGCCTGGTAAGAGAGTGAACAGGGTAGACATTAGGCCATGTGTAAATCCAACTCTCCCTAGCGCTATGCCTAGAAAGAAGGTTACCAGACCAATTCGTGAGCTTATTCAGTCTGAAGGTTCAGAATCAGAGAGGTCAGATGAAGAACATGATAATGGAGTTGTGATTGAAGAGGGGGTTTTTTTGGGTAAAGAATAACCCAGAAACCGATCCCCTACCTGTTCCTGACCCTCAGTCTATCGAGTCAGTAATGCCTGATGTAGAGTCCAGTGTTATGGAGACTGAGACTTTGGACCCTGAACTGGGACAGTCAGTAACTGTTGATTCAGAGCCCGTACCCGACCCTGTAGCTGTGGTACAGGTTCCCATCCCTGGTCCTCACAGGAGTAAGAGAATCAATGCTGGTGTGCATACAAATCCGCATCATGAGCCAAAATCAGGTTTAGAGACTCTGTCCCTAAGTTCAGCAGTTGTATCTCAGATCCTAGTGAATTTAGGTTCAGCATTCTTTAGAGAAGCTTTGAAAGAGCTGAAGAGTACTTGTGCAGTCACTGAGGAGCTTGAAAGTTAAGGAGGGGAAGAGTGTAACCCAGTGGTAAAGGAGTATTAGTGTAGGACGTATCCTTATAAACTCAGAAACCACAATTCAAGTCTCTATAATCCCTATTTCTGTTGACATTTATGCTACTGTCACTTTAAGAATGGGATGTTTATCGCTGATGGCATGTGAGGAAGTGAACAATGTTCATTGTGGCCACTTTTTTTGGAGCATGCAGAGCCGAGAAGGCAAACAATTGTAGACCAGATGATGGCAAGGGTTTTGTGTCTGTCATAAGCTCTTCCAACCTTTGAGAAGCTGCCACTGAATGTATATTTGAATGTCCTGTGTGTTATTCCCCCGGCATCATTTATATTTATATATCTATCAGCGGAGGTTTCTATAAGACAACAGGTGAAGCAGTGCTTCACAAAAACACAAAAAACATAAGATACATATAACATAAAACATCATTTTTAGATGACAACATTTCACTAGAATGACTATTTCGTCTGTGAATCAAACCCAAAAAAGGTGTCACTGTTAAAAAAAAAACATGTGTCGTCGGTATTGTGCAACACAGCGCGCTCTTCAGGTGACACAGCGGAGTGTTCTACTTCACTAACCCAATGTAAGTGAATGTAAGTTGACGTAGTACCTTACACGTTGCTAATTGGACAGTGTGAGGGCAATTCATATCTGTATGTTGCTTACTTTTCCTCTTTGACCACAGATCAGCTATGCTATGGTTACATTGTTTGAACAGATGTCTGGGGGCTCGTATGTAGTAGGACAAGGAGGATGTTTAAAGGTGCCTGTTCTTATGCCAAATGGTATGGGCCTGATAACAGAGGGAGGTGTGAAAGCCATTTGAGTGTCACGGGAAGTGGTCCTGGAGGGTCCTGGCAGAAGGTGAGGACAAAGGAGATGACCTCTTGGAACAATAAACCATCTTTGTTACCCAGCAGGAGGATCACCCAGCAGGGATTCACCAAGATAAGTTGTGTCCTCCAAGACAAGACGATGTAGAAACTCTTTTAAGTATGCACCTGGACTTCCGGTTATGGCGAGGGACTAGGAGGTCGCAAATCTCAAGCTCTGCAGCTACCGTGTAAATTAATCCTACAATACTAATCCGAATCTTGTCCAAAGTCACGCAATACGTGTATAAGAGTACCCAGAACTAAAATGTCAGGGAAAAACCCGAAAGAAAAGGCAAAGAGAGAGAAAGAGAAGGAGAAAAGGAAATCGCGACACGAGGAAGGGGCTGAAAAGGCTAGCGACGCCATGCAGGTTGAAAATATGGCTAACGACGAAGACGACCACGAGGAAGAAGATGACGAAATGCTAGACACAGATAAGAATAGCAACCAAGATATCATGAAAGCCATACAGTCTTTGAAAAGTGGACTTTACAAGAAAATTGATGGAGTGCAAGCGACAATTGCGGATGTAAAGAAACAGATACAGGACTGCACGGGTCGCATGGAACAGGCCGAACAACGGATGTGTGACGTGGAGGACGACGTGAAGAAGCTAACATCCCGAGTTAGCACGCTGGAAAGCACCGTCAAAAGCCTTACTGACAAAGTGCAGGACTTGGAATGCAGGAGTCGGCGACATAACGTAAGGTTGGTGGGCCTACCGAGAAAGAAGAGGGCCAGGATGCACCTGCATGTTTGGAGAAGTGGTTGCCGGAGGCTCTGAACATGGATCCGCGGGAGGGCTTGGTAGTGGAGCGGGCTCATAGAATCGGCGCTCCGGTAGACTCTCGCACGGGTCGTCCAAGGACATTGATCATGAGGTTCATGAACTTTAAGGACAGGGAGCGAGTACTAAAGGCAGCCAAAACCAAGGGACAGGTCCTTTACAAGAACACGCTGGTCCGTTTTCACATGGACCTCTCTGCTGGGGTGCACAAGATGCAGCGCGACTACGACCAGGTCCGGGAGAAGCTGAGAGACAGGGGGATCCACAAGCACAGAATCATCTTTCCAGCCCGGCTCCTGGTAACACACGACGAGAGACCCCACACCTTTCAAACCCCAGCAGAAGTGGAGAGGTTTATTCAATCCCTTGGATAAGGACTGCCGCAGTAGCCTATTAAGCCCACTTTATTTTATTTTATTTCCATTTACACGAAAGATGTAGCTACGCGTTCGGAGTGTCGCCATTTTGTTTTTGTTTAGGCTTTCTTTTTCTACCTGGACAGGACGGAGTCTCGTTTATAGCTAGACTATTCAGCTTTTGTGGAATGCCCTTAACCCTGAATGAGAGACAATGTCCAAGCACCAGCCGAAATGACGTGGGCCCATCCAAGTAGGCCTAGACCTAAGGGACAGAGTCATCATCGGTTTGTGCGCCTGTCGGAGGAAGGAAGGCCTAATGCATCGCGGACTCTTGTGACCAGGCTACAGACTTTTCCCTCTCCTCGTCTTCCAGTCTGCATGCACGGGTTCCAGGTTGGTGTATGTGTTCGGGTGGTTAATGTTATATATGCCTACATGTTGTAAGCGTTGCATAGTTCATTACTGAGGTTATGTGTGATTAGTATTTAGAAAAAGTAAGCCAGCGAGCTGGAGCGAGAATAAAAGAAAAGGTAGAGAATTCGTTTTAGCGCTAGTTAAACGTGGGATGGGAGGGGAGGTCCAGAGTTCCTGGACTTTAGGTTCGTATGGGGTTGAGGGTGGGTTTTTGTGGTTTCATTTTATTATTTATTCTTTCATCAGTGGGTGTGGTTTCTCAAAGTACTTTTCCACTACGGGTCCTAATATAACATACATCATACATCAATGTCAAGAGAGTTGCAAAGTAAAACGTACTTGGTGGAATTGTAGGGGTTTGATCAAACTCACAAAGGTGAAGCAGGTAATGAGCAGGATAAAATCCTTGAAATCAAAAACCGTTTTTTTACAAGAAACACACATGGTGGATGAGGATGTTCCCAAAATAGCAAGACGGTGGCAGGGTCAAGTGTTGTCTGCTCCGTACACCACTCATGCTAGAGGGGTTATGATACTAATTCATAAATCGGTTCCATTACGGGTACAGCATGTAGTTAAGGACCCTGCAGGGAGGTATATTATAGTCCAGGGTAGGTTATTATCTGAAACCTTAACTTTGATAACTGTTTACGGCCCCAATGAAGATGACTCTAAATTCTATAATAGTCTGTTTTTGACTGCTTCAAATCATCCTGGGAAATACATAATAGCTGGCGACTTTAATAGTACGTTGGATCCTTCAAAAGACAGGTCAACTGCTTTAGATGATACCCACAGTAAGTCCAGAAAGACGATACACCACTTTATGAAGGACTTGAACTTGTTTGATGTTTGGAGGCATGGTAAACCGAACACAGTAGAATATTCCTGCTATTCCGGTACTCATAGAACTCACTCACGCATAGACTACTTTTTGGTTTCAGCACTACTAGCCTCCAAAATAGATGAATGTCATTATAGTAGTAAAGTTCTGTCTGACCCCGCTGCAGTATCCTTGACCTATGAAGATAATAACTTAGTGTGCGGCCCCCCGAGATGGCGTTTTCAACCCGGGTGGCTTGCGGATCCTACATTCATAGATTTCTTAGATAAGCAGATTGACCTGTATTTTCAATGTAACAAGTCCCAGACTTCTGCTAGCACAAGGTGGGAGGCTTTCAAAGCCTTTATTAGGGGCCAAATCATTTCCTTCACTAGCTCCAAGAAAAAGGCTACACGACCTGAAACGAAGACATGTGGAGTACAAATTGTACTCCATATGCACTCCGTATGTACTCTGTAGTTTTCCACTTCTCTGTGTGTATGAAATTTCTCACTCACTGCGGAAACACACACATGGCCACTAAATCCCACACACTGCAGACACACACGCATGGCCACTAAATCCCACACACTGCGGACACACATGGCCACTAAATCATGAGGGCCTCTCCGGCCTGGGACAGCAAAGATAAGGGTAACGGACCCACAGACACACAACAGACACAGGACATGATTAACGTAGATGTTTCCCCGCATTCCTTTGTAAGACAACACCTTGGTTAATGCAAGAAACATAGGGTATGACGCGACGGACTGCTCGATAAAAAACCACTACCTCCAGCTCAGAGGCAGAGCATATCCTCACAGACGAACCTCTGTGTGGCCTTATGTCTCTCCATCTGCAGATGCATTAAAGATTCCTGTTTGCTCCAATATTTGTCCGATGATTATTCTCCCCAGAGGTTGCTGGGGCAAGAGCCCATTAAAAGGATAAAGGAAAATCCACAACAATTTGGTGTCAGAAGTGGGATCTCACATCGCCTGCCAAACGGACAACCGGCTGACTGATCATCTCGGGACGAGGACATAGTCACCGATCTCCCAATAACCTCACCAGGTTTGAGAAGAAGAAAGGGAGAAGCGGGTGGTCCGTTTGGTCAGTGTCGCTGAGATCCCTCAGCAAAACCCTGGGACAGTCATCGCACAGGTAAGCAGGATTCTTTAAAGGATAAAATTGTTAGGGTTTGTGGAAGACCCCAAGCGCACGACACCAGACAGAGATGGGGTTAGCCGAAAATTGGCGTTTCCTTACGCGTACAAATAGTTAAACATCGGAAGGCAATGAGCGACAAGGAAAAAACGGAAAGTCCAAGGGGGAAAAAAACTCGCGGGTAATCCAAACGGGAACACGGCAGGATACTTCCACGGGGAAGCTTTGCAAGGGAAAAACATGAACCAAGGGCTGGGATGAGTTCGTAGAGAAAAGGACCGTGGGAGGAGAGTGGCTGCTACTGCGGGTGCGGGGAGGTTCAACACGAACTGACAACGGGCACGTGGGAGGCCACCAAACTTAAGTCCAGCCCTGATGACTAAGCCAGCCCTGACGAGCCGATTGGCTGCCGGCGCGGGGTGGGCGGGCCACGGCGCGGGGTGAGTGAGCCATAACAAAAATGATCATTTCAAACGCGTATGAGGTCGTGCACTCACAATTAAGCGGTTGTTTACCCTCGGTTTCCTGCAACGTAAAGCGAGTGTTTACCCTCGGTTTCCCACTTCTAAAGTGATAACCTGGTAGGATCAAGTGAACCGGCGCTACGTTAAGCGGCTGTTTACCCTCGGTCACGCACTAATAAAAGTGGTCAGCTGGTAGGGTTAAGTGAGAAAAAATAAAATGAAGAAGAATGGGTAACAAGGGCAGTAAACTGCCCCCGATAGATATGGAGGGTCCGATCTATCAGATAATGGTAAGGAAATATGGTGAAGACTCGGTAAAATATGTTTTAGACTGGATACAGGGTCATGGGTTTCCTGTTGAAGGAACTTTGAGCAAGAATAAACTAATGAAAGTCCGACAGCCCATGGAAAAGGGGGGGGGTTGCCTTGACTGACTCTGACTGACTTTTGTGGTTGACATGACTTGTCTGTGTATGTGTTCATAGTTTGTTCCGTGTTTGTCCGTCTGGCCATTTTGTGTTGTTTAGAAGTTGCAAGTCTTTGACAGTGGCTTAAATGGGGATATAGGAGCTGGGGGAGGTTTTGTTATGGCTTTTCCAAACCTTTTGTTTTCCTGACAATTGGGGTGTGAGAGGGGTTTTCAGAGACCACCTCGTTTAGCATCCTTATCAGACCCAACCCTGTTTTTGTTCCTGTTTGACAAACAACTGGCTTTAGAAAGTCACCAACCTGAAGCATTGTTTATTCAAATCCTTTCAAGAAATCTACTTCTTTTCTTTCCGAGGTACCTCATATAAAATGTGATATATCCATTTGGGTTTTTTATTTTTCATTTTATTTATTCTGTTTTTCTTTCTGTTACTGAGATTTTTTTAAAGAATAACTGTTGGGAACCAACTGCCTACCCACTTCACACCTTGGGGGAATGGGGGGTTGCCTTGAGAGTAACAGGGACAATGTAAACCACAGTTATGTTGTTTTAAGCTGTTGTTGTTTTTTTTTCCATTAGAAGACACCCATTGGTTAATTTGTTTTTATGTTGACTTTCCTCTGTGTTAAATTGAATTTGTTTTGTTTTTCAACACTAAGGTGTGAATTTTAGGATGTTTTTTTTTAAAGAGGGTATTCATTTCTTGACAATTTCTTGTGTGGAGGACAATTACATTTTATTTGAATATGAATGAAACCTACTGAGTCATGTGTTTTAAAAGTCTATGCTATGGCCATGTTTATGTTATTTTTTACCATGAGTTTGAACCTCCTCATAAGACTCATTTTCGGTTTGATTCATTTGGTTTTGGCTGAGTACATCAATTTCTTTGTATTGTTAATTGAGCGTTTCTTTCCTTTGAAACCCCACCGCCCCTCTTTTTGGGGCCTTGAAAAGGGGCTTCTTGTTGTTTCGCTTGGTTAAGGTGGTGGGCATTTGTTTTTGTCTTCAAACAGCTCATTGTTTCAATGATTTACAAGATACCTTATGGTTTTATTAATTTAAGTTTGTTTGGACGTTCAGGATCTGAGACAACTATCTGTATCATCCCTCATCTGTTTTAGTTTCAAAGACAATTTATTTCAGATAAGTACAACATTACAGACTTCAGAACATTTGTAAACAGCTTGGATGAAATGAAAGTCAGATTCATTTCACTGCATGAAATTGTTTGTGGTTTACTAACAACTAACATACAAACTGCTCATATCATAATTTCATTTTTGTCCTTCATGGTTAAATGGGTTGACACAATGTGTTCTGTTCTTGTGTAAAAAGAGGGGTAGTGGGAAGGAGGAATTGAAATTTAGAATGGTTGTGAGCCTTCTTCTGTACAGTTTGCTTTGATTTTTTATTTCGTAAGAAACAAACGGATACGAACTTGGATCATAGCGGAAGTATCTGAAGAACACTGAATCAAGTTGACTACGAATCTTCAGAATCCTAGAATGACAGTGTTTTCAGTGTTGTGCAGTTTCTCTCTGAAAGTTTTTCCCTCCAGATATTGTCACCACCTGCTCCTCCCCCTCCTCCAGACGGGCTGAGTAACACCCCCACTTCCGTGGTACCGGGTCCAGGGGCCCGGGGTATGCTCCACGGAAAGACAACCTCCCGGCTAGACAGAACTAAGAGCAACCCGCCACATAGCGCGGCTGTAGGAGCTGTGTCTGTGTGAGGGTGATCTCCAAGGTGTCCCGGTCAGCTTCCAGGTGAGAGAGGAGGTGAGGGTGGTCTGCTCCTGGCCCAGCCAATCCTCCAACATGAAGACCCCTCTGGTTGTCTAGATGAGACTAGCACCAACTCCCTAGCTCTGGAGACCATAGAATTGGGTTTGGTTTGAGAGTCCGAAATCGCCTTGCCTCTGTGGAGTCTGTAACCAGTGACAACTTTGAACATTTAACTGCAGCTGAGTCCACCATCAAAATGCTCCGAACCCAAAACCTGTCTCTGCAGGACCGAACCGACGACCTTGAGAACCGATCTCGGAGGGCCAATCTCCATGTACTGAACATTCCTGAAGGCAGTGAGGCCGGTAAAGATCCGGTGCAGTCCATGTCGGAGATGCTGATGCAAATAATGGGTCCTGATGTCTTTTACTCGCCTAGCCGTAGGAGCATCACTTTTCCTGGGTGTCCTGCTACTCCTCACCTGCTGCATCGTGCCCATAGTTCGGCGTGTGATACACAGCCTCATTGCTACTCAGCTTGTGTATTATCACCTCCTTGCCCAATAGGACGGGGACCTTGTTTCGTCTTCCCCCTCTCCACCACTGCTGTTCCCCTCTTCCCCGCCCCCCCGCAAGGACTCCGGTTCTGAATCCTCCTACACCTCCTCCAATGACAGCGACTCCCCCGTCTGAATGATACTTTATGACGGACACTGGTTAACCCTTTCATTTACGGTTGTTCTCACGTCTGTTTATCATTTCTGTATATGCATGTAATGTGTGCTGATTTGTATTGTAATCGGTTATTTTCTTGCCCGGTGCGGGATTCGATACGGGGTGTACTGCAACTCAAGGCGACATCACTAACCGCTCGGCTAAAGGGTCAGACCCGTTAGCTAGGGACTAACGTGTCTTATTAGTAGTTTACAGTATTATTTCTAAGTTACCTCTGGGTGTTCAATGATGAACAAAAGGGGGGAATTGTGGAGTACAAATTGTACTCCATAAGCACTCCGTATGTACTCTGTAGTTTTCCACTTCTCTGTGTGTATGAAACTTCTCACTCACTGCAGACACACACACATGGCCACTAAATCCCACACACTGCGGACACACACGGCCACTAAATCATGAGGGCCTCTCCGGCCTGGGACAGCAAAGATAAGGGTAACGGACCCACAGACACACACCAGACACAGGACATGATTAACGTAGATGTTTTCCCGCATTCCTTTGTAAGACAACGCCTTGGTTAATGCAAGAAACATAGGGTATGACGCGACGGACTGCTCGATAAAAAACCACTACCTCCAGCTCAAGTTAGAGCATATCCTCACAGACGAACCTCTGTGTGGCCTTATGTCTCTCCATCTGCAGATGCATTAAAGATTCCTGTTTGCTCCAATATTTGTTCGCTGATTATTCTTCCCAGAGGTTGCTGGGGCAAGAGCCCATTAAAAAGATAAGAAAATCCACAACAGACATTAGATGAGGAAATTAAAAAACTGGAAACAGAAATATATAATAATAGAAATATACCTACAGATGTTCATGCAAGACTGCTACTGCTTAGATCACAGTACAATGAATTGGCAGCTAATAAAGTGGCTGCTGATTTAATGAGACTCAAACAGTCCTACTATGATCGGGGGGGAAAGCCCGGAAAACTTCTAGCATGGCGCATTAAACAACAACAAACATAAAGGTCTATTAATTGTATTGAAGTCCCAAGTGGTAGAACTATAGTGGACCCGACAGAGATTAATGAAGCCTTTAGAGACTTCTACGGGAAATTATACAGCTCTGAGTGCTCTCCTAATCTGGACACGCAAACACAATTCCTAGATAATCTTAATATTCCTAACATTTCGGAAGAGGAATGTAGAGTATTAGATCAAGATGTAACTGCATTGGAAATTGCAGAAGCAATTGGGTGTATGCAGGCTGGAAAATAAGCGGGTCCAGATGGCATCCCTATAGACATTTCTAAAAAATTTCAAACCAAATTAATACCACCCCTCTTGGAGATGTTTCAGGAATCCTTTGAGAATGGTCTTCTCCCTACATCTATGAGGGGCGCCCTAATCACTTTACTCCCCAAACCGGGGAAACCAAATACAAAATGTGAAAATATGCATCCAATTAGTCTCCTAAATTCTGGTACAAAAATACTCTGTAAAATTCTTGCAAGAAGATTGGAGGATCTTCTACGTAGAGTAGTGGGGGAAGACCAGAATGGATTCATTCAAGGGAGACAGGGTTTTCATAACGTTAGACGAGTGCTCAATATTTTATACAGTCAGAGGGAGGCGCCTGACACGGCCTTACTTTCACTTGATGCAGAGAAGGCCTTCGACCGTGTTGAATGGCCTTATCTGTTTGAGGTGTTCACACGATTTGGCTTTGGGGATACATTTATCAAATGGGTAAGATTGCTTTGTACAGGGCTTACTGCAGGAGTTTTGACGAATAGTAAGGTTTCTAAACCTTTTAACATTTGTAGAAGTTGCCCTCAAGGGAGCCCTTTATGGCCTTTACTTTTTATCCTAGCGATAGAACCATTTGCTATAGCGGCGAGGACTGACAGCGATATTTATGGAATTCGATAGGGACATCTGGAGCACAGGGTAGCACTCTTCGCCGATGATGTGATATTAATGCTTAAAAATCTGCATAAATCTATCCCAGCGCTCCTAAGCCTTATTGAAACATTTGGGAAAATATCCGGTTATAAAGTTAATTACTCCAAATCATCTATAACGTTACCGAATGAAAGAGAGAGGAAGAATGGTCTTGTTTATGCTTCTACCTTCAACCCAACAGACACATTTACATATTTGGGAATAAAAATTGTCCCTGATGTGATGGGTCCTTAGGGAAATGAACTCACCGGACAACACAAAATTCTATTTTGGGGTTTTTATTCTGAATGTTGCCTCACTTCAATAGGAGGACAGCGGTCGATAGGAGAATAGAAAGAAATAGATCACGACTGCATGAAAATAAAATACACAAATGAAAATGTACCCAAATGAAATATATACAAATGAAATACAGTAGTGGGCTTCTGTAAATAAAACCCCAATACAAAAGAAAACATTCAATGTTAATTACATTAACATTAAACAACAGTAGCATTAAGGCCTTTATGTGAAATAAAGTGCATACCGCCACTCACTTGCAGCCACGTTTCAAGATGGCCTCCTTAGCGTGGCTGGCCAAGAACAGCTACAGCAAAACTGTCTACCTAGTCAAACATTCACAGTAGTTGATTCAACAACCTCACAGTTACAAAAGGAGAATACCGAAATAAAATACCGAATCGCTACAAAATAATATGCACAAAATACCGGAGTACGCACCGCGGGTAACGCGCAGTTTTATAAGTACCAGTAAATGGCAAATAATAAAATCCGAACACGCGGTTATGCATACTACGCAATTCAGAACCATCCATGCAAAATAATACTCCATCTCACTCTAATAACTCGTAAATATACACTTTGAGATCTTAGGTACTGGATATGAACATTATTTCCATAAGTTGAAGGTAAATTTTAAAATATTTACCCCGATGCAGGCTGCTATGCATCTCTGTCCACCATGCTTCACACTGTCCTCGCTCTGACTGACACTAGGCGTCGCGCGTGTGACGTTATAACACTGCGTCGAGCTTAATCTCTTAAAGGGGCAGTACAGAATTACATTTCACTGCAGGACGAAAGATCGGTTCTTTACCACTCGGCTACACTGAGGTGAATAAGATTGCTCAGTCAAATTATGAGCCCATCCCGGACGCTAGTATTGCTTCGATAGAGCGTTGGACATCCTTACCTATTTCAATGATCGGCAGGATTAATATTCTAAAGATGAATATACTTCCCAAATTTCTTTATTTGTTCCAGAATATCCCCCTACCCCCTCCTTCATCTTTGTTCACGAAAATCAAGAAACTGTTTACCAACTTTATTTGGCAAAAAAAAAACGTCCTAGATTACGTATGTCTTTACTTTATCTACCATATGATCGAGGAGGCCTGAAATGTCCAAGTATCCCACGGTATTACTGGGCAGCACAATTAAGGTCGATTATGTTTTACTTCTCATCTTGAAGTCCCCCAGCTTGGATTGATCTGGAAGCCTGCTCTGTTAAACCGGGCTTACCATTGCACCTGTATTTGTATTCAGCAGACCGTAAATATCTGAACAAAAATACAGACAACCCTATAATATTGAATATGATTGATGTTTGGTTCGACGCTTGTAAGTATTTGAATATAAATATGTCCCAGTCACGCTTCAGTCCTATTTGGGGTAATGCCAATTTCAAACCAGGGCAAAATGATAGGGGATTTAAATTATGGGCTGAAAAGGGGTTAAGGAAAGTGCAAGACATGTACAGGGAGGAGGATGAAGTATTAATGTCCTTTGAGGAGATATCTACCAAGTATGACATTCCAAGGAATCCTTTTTTCAAATATCTTCAGCAAAGGAGTTTTATATCATCCTGTCAAAGCCATTCATTAGACATTCCTACCATTTCTATATTAGAAGCTGCAGTCACAAAACACTGTTATGATAAAGGTTTAATTTCGACTATGTATGACTTATTTGTATCTGGATCTGATGAATCATCAGAGACAAAACTGAGATTATGGGAGGGAGATATAGAGGAGGAAATATCTTTAGAGGAATGGAGTGAGGCATGTAAAGAGGCCCAGAGACAGACAGTTAGCAGCAACCTAAAGCTTCTATAGTATAAATGGCTGATGCGTATATATATAAAACTCCTGTTAAATTGCACAAGTTTAATGACAATATTCCTGATACCTGTATTAAGTGTAGTGAGGCAAGGGGGCGCTGTTTCACTGTATATGGGAATGTGTGGAAGTGAAAACCTTCTGGCAAGATGTTGTTGATATGATTGATCAAATTTTGTCAAAGAAATTACCATTGAGTCCAAAGCTTTTTATTCTTGGTTTATATCCTACCATCCCACATTTACATAGCAATGAGTTCAGATTTATAGATATGTGTATATTACAAGCAAAACGTGTAATTGATCTTAATTGGAAAAGTGTTGATGGACCAAGAATTGGTAGGTGGGTTAAAGAAATGGCTTCAAACATGTCAATGGAAAAGATAATGTATATTGTTAGACGTAAACAAAGTGTTTTTGTTAAAATCTGGGGATTGTTTCTGTACTTCTTAAGACGTAATACTAATGTTGGTAACTTGCTTCAGCAAGAACAAGCTCTGGGGGAGTAGAACAACTCTATCTGATTGTTTATATGCGTAAAAGCAACTGAAAAAAAACACACCCTCTGGTCTGTGAAAGAAATTATTGTTATTATTATTTTATGTTATTATTTTTATTAATTTAATTTTTATCTTTATTATCTTCTTTAACCCTGCTTTGAATTGTATTACTTGTTATAGGGATGGGGTCAGGGTGAAAATGTTTGCTGTACTGTGCTATTACTTGTTTTGATGTAATTTGCAAACAAAATTCAATAAATATATTGCTTAACAAAAAAAGTATGCACCTACCCCCTCCCCATGACAAAAGAGACTCTGTGTACATATCATTGTGATCAAAGCAACGGGTGTTGTTCTACTGTATGATATAAAGATGGTGTGCTCTGAGATTGGGGCATGCACAGGCATCTGAGTTTGTGCGTCTGTTCATTGAACATATATTAAAATCGTGGGACAATACTGTAAGATATTTTCTCTCTCGCTCCTCGTTTGATCTCAGAGTGGAATTAAATAATTGCCATATTCTTCTTTGACCCACTCTCTGCACGGATTACATCTGACCCGCCAGTCTGGTGAAGGGATTGAAAAATTGCCTAAGAGCCAGGAAATCTACCTCTCCTGAGGACAGCTCATAGTTGACTCCCAGGGTTGAGAAGAGACAGTTGTGGGATTGTGGGGAAGGGAATTGTGTGATATGGGTTTTTTATCTAAATGAGGATACAGTTTTGAAACCACGTGAAGACGTCTGAAGGTAATGATATTCACTTAGGGGTGACGACCCACTGGCAAAGGAAATAATAAACAATGTCAATTGAATGGTCATGGTAGGATATCTCTGGGTAAGAGTGAGTGCAGATTAGAAATTTTAATCTAATGAAAAAATTTCTGGCACAGGATAGAAATCTTGTACCCCAGACTCAAACAATTAAAACCATACAAAAAAACAACCAAAAAATAATGTAGTTATTAAAATCACACTAATCTCACAAATAATCACATAAATACAAGTCTCTCATATTAAATTAGTCTCACAAATAATCATAGTCACACAATACTCACAATGATCACAACTCAGCTTTATAATCGTATAAAAAGTCCTTTGTTGACCAACATTTATCTAATCTATTTTTAAAAGAATGAAGTTAAGGACCCTACACTACATCATCTGGAAGTTCGTTCCACAGTCTTACAGCACGAATTGTAAAGAAGTGTTTTTTCTCTCTCTTTTCAGAGTGTCACTTTAACAGGAATAGTTTTAAGGAGTTCCCTCTTAAGTCATACCTATTATTCCACAAATAGACAACACTCTCAGCTGTGAAATCATATATTTTATGTACAAGCTTATAGACTTCAATCATGTCTCCTCTCTGTCTCCTGTATACTAGAGTTGGTAATTGTAAATTTCAAATTCAAGATGAGATCGCACCATGGATTTATATAATGGTAAAACTATTTCCTTACCAAACTTTAGAAAAGTTCTTCTAATTATTGGCAGCATAGAGTTTGCTTTCTTATTTTATTTTTTTAGAAATGTGCATGTGAAATTCAATTGAACTATCGACCATGACACTGATGTCCTTTTCTTCTTACACTTGCTGAACCATTAAATCTCCAACTTTGTAGTTAAACCGGTTGGCATTTGTTTTTCCATGTGTAAATGTGTGCATTTT
Source organism: Lampris incognitus (assembly GCF_029633865.1). Classification (NCBI taxonomy): domain Eukaryota; kingdom Metazoa; phylum Chordata; class Actinopteri; order Lampriformes; family Lampridae; genus Lampris; species Lampris incognitus. The sequence continues at coordinate 151,175 of NW_026611582.1, read as the reverse complement.
TCTGGATTAAATTTCAGTAGCCACCTATCACACCAGTTACTCATGCTATGGAGGCGTGCTTGAAGATGGGCTGTATCAGTGTCCTTATTAATTATTCTACATATTTTTGTCTCATCCGCAAAAAAAGTATGAATCAGATTGTATCACACTTGGTAAATCATTTATATAGACAGCAAAGATTACAGGGCCGAACACAGAACCTTGTGGAACTCCAGAGGTCACCGGTTTCCATTTTGAAGTGGCCCCATTTACCACCACCTGCTTTTTCCTATTATGTAAAAAATCCTGTATCCAGCCTGTAATTCTGACATCTATGCCATAGGATTTTAATTTTGACAGCAGTCTTTTATGAGGAACTTTATCAAAAGCTTTTTGAAAGTCCATATATATGCAATCAACTGACTCCCCTCTACCCAAAGCTGCTGACCACTTATCAAGAACGGTGAGAAGCTGAAGTGTAGTCGATCTTCCAGATATAAATCCACACTGCTTGTTACTAAAAAGTTGTTAGACTTCATATGGTCAACAATATATGTCATAATTAGTTTTTTTCCCCATTGTCTTACATACTATAGATGTCAGAGTAACTGGCTTGTAATTTCCTGCTAGTGCCTTGTTTACTTTTTTTTAAATTGCACTGATATGTGCCTCTTTCCAATCACAGGGTAAAGTTGATTCGTGTAATGATTTATTAAACAGTATTGTTAGAGGTTTAGTAATAACACTAGCCAATTCCTTTAAGATCCTAGAATGTACTGCATTTTGCCCTGGTGATTTACAGATGTTAATATCCTGTAGAAGCCGTTTTATGTCTTCAAAAGTTATTATAAAACATTATGTTTGCTGAACTTCCACTCTCGGCAATTCAGGTATGTGCCCTTCAGATTCGATCACAAATACACTACTGAAATAATCTGACAGTATTTTTGCTTTTTCAGTGTCTTTGTCTGTTTTGGGGGAGTTCATATGCTTCTGCTTAATATATAAATCTCCTACCGATGTCTTAATTGTTGTCCTCTTATTAATATAATTCCAGGTAACCTTTGGTTTCAGCTTAGATTGTCTTGCTAAGTCTTCTTTGTATAGCGTTCTTAAATAACGTGTTCTTGTTCTCACAAAATTTCTAATTTCTAAGTCTTGCTGTTGTACCTCTGCTTTTTTACTTCTTATTGCGTTTCTTGCAAGAATTTTTTTTTCTACAACTTTCCGTTTTGTAATACTATCCAAGGGGAATTCATGCTTTTTATTCTGGGACCTGGTTTTACTGTTTGGTATGTACTTATCTTCTGTTTCACTCAACTTATCCTTTATTAATCTCCAATTGTCTTCAACATCATAATTAGACAGTTATTGTGTCCAGTCAAAGATTTCCAATTCTCTCGTGCTTCCTCTAAATTCCCCTTGTTGTAAATTTTTCTTGTTTAATTTCTCACCGTTTTTGTGTAACAAATGACCTTAAATAATATGACACAATGATCACTTTTACTTAAAGGGCCTAAATACTGAATGTCATCTATTATTCTATCCTCATTTGTAATTGTAAGAGTCAACACATGTGGTGTGTCATCACCTTGTCACCTTGTTGGTTCTTGCACATGTTGAAACAGCAATGCATTCTGTATACAGTGCAAAAACCGGGGCCGTGCCTATAGTCCCCGGGTCCTATATTCCCCGGGTCCTATGTTCCCCGATCGGGGAATATGGGACCCTTTTGGAAAAAAAAAAAAGGGTTCCATATTCCCCGTTTTCCCCTAAAAAGGTCCTATAATCCCGGTTGCAATAGACACCGGGGAACATAGAACCCTCTTTTGGAAAAAGGGTCCTATATTCCCCGCTGTTTCCAGGGGAAAATAGGACCTTTTTCCAAATCAAGGGTCCTATATTCCCCGCTATTGCCAATCGAGGAACAAACCGGGGAACTTAGAACCCTTTTTGCAAATTATTTCCTTAACGGGTCCAAAATAATAAAAACTGGGGTCATAGCTGAGTTGTTGGCTACGACAATCTATTCCTCCGCTGATTAAATTAGGCCGTATTACCATTGTTCGCTGTTGTATATCACAGGCCACCTTGAGTGCGTATCCAAATTCGGCCTAGAGGAGGCTGTAATTTGCTTTATTGTTATTTCTTACCAATATTTACTGCATTTGCGCATTATAGATCCTTCTGATTGGGACTGTTGGCTCCCTCGCAACTTCTGCAATCACCCCCTGTCGGAATTCGGCACGGTGCACCATTTCTCTGTCAGGGGGATGCACGTGTTCCCCAACATTGTGCACAATAATGTTAGCATCCACGTCCTCCACTTCAGATCTATTTGTGATCAGTGGCACTCTACAGTTCCACGTCCAGCACCTCCATCTAATGGTGTCTTGATTGGTGCGGTGCTTCTGATATCTGAAGTTCTCATGTACCAACACTTTGCCCCCTCGATCACCATCCATAACTATCGCCATTGTTTGTCTTCTTGTAGGCTAGTAAGCACATGACAGTGAGTCCACGAGTTATCACCAATAACAACCAATTGTTGCAAATTGTTGCAAGTTCGCGGGCGGTTTAGACATTGGTGAATTTTGATCATGTGGTTTAGAACGCCAGGAAACTTGCGTGCAGATGACCACACATCCACGACAAGTTTTAAATATTTCCAAACTCGAAATCATGTGTGCATTTGGCTATTTCTAAATTATTTTTCGAGCAATATGTTTTTTGTGATTCAGCTTTAGCGTTGTTGATTAGCCTTTCATTCATATTTTGTCAAAAAGGCGTATTCATTAGCCTAGGCCTATGTCCCGTTATTTCTGTAGCATACAGCATCTTAGAATCTTAAGAGACAAGGCAGATATTGTTATTATTTTATTGTTATTACCATGCTATATTAGCCTACTTTATAATTATAAATATTTCAATTATCCAATTTTTAGCATTTCTAATATAAGGCTATATTGTTATTATTATCATCATCATCATTATTATTAGGCTATTATCATTATTATTATTATTATTATGTTATTATTATCATTACAATTATGATGCTTAAAGGGCCTTACTGAGCAGATGGTTTCTATCTAATATCTGTCAGATGCTTTTCCCAATAAGCTGGTGTGGTTATGATGGGAACGACGGCTTTCTAGGGAACATAGAAGAAGTGGGTCGGAAATGGCCTATTGTCGGTATCAGCCAGCTTACGCAGGAGTCTATCCCTGGTACAATGCGCTAGACCTCTGGGAGATGGACTGCTGAGGACGGAACACAACACCTATCCTCAGCTCCCAGCACTTCTCGCACAATGTGCTACTCATACGCTGAGTTGGCGGCACCCGGGATCGAACTCACGACCTTGCGATCCATAGGCGAGAGCTCTACCGACTGAGCTATGCCCGGGTACAATTGCCCAAGGAGCATAGGCTTACTATATTACATTCAGACACAGACGAGCCAGCTCACCTACTCGGTGAGGCGCATTTTCCTCGATAAGTGACACAGTTCAAGCATAAATATCAGAGAACTACCGGGGTGGGTTATGCGCCCAAATATAGGCTATAGCCTAATAAGTTGAAATTGGTTTAGTGTCGAAAGTTTCCACATACTTTAGCCAACCTGGACTTTGTGAATTCGTTTTTGTGATATAAAAATAGAAATCGTATGATTCATTGTCTTCTTAATAATCTGCCCTAAATAATGCATTATTGAAAATGCAGTTTTTGCGCCAAACAGCGTCAAACCTGCTGACCGGGGAACATAGGACCTTTCTTTATAAAAAGGGTCCTATGTTCCCCTAGGGCACCCGGGGAACATAGGACCCTTTTTATAAAGAAAGGTCCTATGTTCCCCTGCACCCACAAAACGGGGAACATAGGACCCTTTTGGGGAAAAGTGGGGAATATAGGGCCCTCTGTATACAAAAAGGTCTAATATTCCCTGGTCTCATACAAAGCTGGGAACATAGGACCCGGGGACTATAGGGAGGACCCCCACATACCAATGTGATCTGCTGCCGTTAGGCCGAGATCAATAACCTCTGATCTGCTTAAATTAGTGCAAACTTGCATGTCACCATAGCACACGTTCATGTCACCACAGCACACGTTCATGTCATCACAGCACATGTCCATGTCACCACAGCACATTTCATGTCACCACAGCACATGTTCATGGAAGATTGTGATCTGCATGTTACAGCCCATGTAAGTGAAGGAGTTGATGAGGGATTTAAGAAAGTTTGGTTCAGGCAAGGAAAAGAAAGAGATCTTATAACTGGTGATTGAATGTATTGGGATGATATGTGTGCATTAACGGTTGTGCTAACTCCTGCTGTAACCAACCTCCACTGGCGTGTAACTCGACACCACATGTGCCTCTAGTCAAAACAGTTGACACTCAGTGGGAGGACTTAGGGCTGTGGGTCACTCACGTGTTCACAAGACCACATGAGGGAGATGAGGGGAGAATGAGTGCAATACTCACCCTGAATGTAAGTATATAGATGTAAGTATACAAATGCCAATTTTAGAGCACTTTTATGGGAAAACGGGCTGTGCATTGAGCACAGAGCGGTAAATTCAACTTGAGGGGCTGGAGAAATGTCCCCCAGTTAACCACTGACTCACCAGAGTTGCAGAAGTGCCACAAATTGTTGCTACAGATGACTACGATGTGGGGCTTATTTCAAGGGGCTGAATCCCTCCATGTGACACCCAAGAGCACATACTGTCCATGTAAGGCACCATATCTGCTCAAACCAGAGGCAGTAATAGGTATAACACCAGAGTTTAACAGTTTGTTCGTAGCAGGAGTCATTCTCCCATGTGCTCATGCACCAGTGAGGATGCCTATCTTTCCAGTTAAAAAGATAAGGCTGGAGCATCAGCCAGCAGAGTGGCGATGCATGCAAGATTCATGTGCAGTAAATGCAGCAGTGTCCATGTGCCTCCAGACTTTAGTATTGGTTTGCTTTCACGTTTCAGGGTAAAACAAGGATGTGGAAAGGGATGCCACAAGGTTATGTAGAGTCCCCAGCAGTCGATTCGCAGGTTTTGCATGCAAGTCTGGACAATTTAGATCTTCCAGCAGGGAGTGCGCTAATACACTATGTTAATAATTTGATGATCTGTTCATCAGCAAAACAAATTTGTGAGATAGGTACCATTGCATCGCTGTAGCTGAACAAGGCCAGTCCGAGTAAATTTCAATTTGTCTAGGAAAAGTTACCTTTCTAGGAGACGAGATCTCTAATAAAAATTAAAAAAATAAAAATAAAACAAAAATAAAATAGGGTAAAACATTGAGCTCCAAACTAATGGAAGTGATCTTTGAATTCCAAAACCTTGCCCTGAGAACCAATTGCTGTCATTTCGGGGGATGAAAGGCTAATGTAGACAGTAGATCTGGATTACATGTGATTACATGTGATTACATGTGGGTGTGTGAATCTTGTATGTGTGTGGAGGCTCCACTATTGACTATTATGCATGCATGGACTAAACTGACTGCCAATGTGATATAGACAGTGGCTGCTGTTGCAGGTTTCATCTGATTGAAACAGACTTTGACTACCACACCCACAGTGGGACTCATGACCCTGAAAGCCCATTCACACAGACTGTGGATGAAAAGGCGGGCTTTATGAATTCTGTTTTGTTACAAGAACATGGGGGGAAAGCAGCGACCTCGCATATGTTTCCCTAAACCTAGATAGTGTAGCATTAGGCTTGCCTCTCTCTGTCTGAGCAATAGCAGCAGCAGAAAAAGCCATAGTTGCATCATGGGATACAGTCATGTATCAGAAAGTCACACTATTAGTACCTCATTCAGTGGCCTCTATTCTGCTAGAGCAGGAAATGGCTCACTTGTCTCCTGTGTGCTGGTTGAGATACAACAACATTCTCTTATCTCTGCCTAATGTTGAGCTCAAATGTTGTGCAACTCCAAATCCTGCTACCCTGCTCCCTACTGCTGAATATGGGGAACTGCATGATTGTTTGGCAAGAGTGGCTTTAAATGAAATAGCTCTCATTAACTCTATGTATGGTATGTTGATGGATCGGAGAGGAAAAATCCATTACACAGCAAAATGAAGACGGATATACAGTAGTGGATGATCATGACATCATTGAAAGTGCTGCTGTTGCCACTTCAACAGATCTAGCAATGGTATAAACCTGTGTTGGTAAGATAGAGAGATCAGCCTGGAAAAGAGCTGGATGTCAGATGTCCTTGCCTGCCTAAGTGTTTGTTTCTTTATTATTATGCAACATTGGCACATGGGAATGGGAATGCAGGCTTCATAAATAATTCCCAAAATTGTTGTTCAAAATGCTTAATTTGTTTGGAAAATAATGCCGCATGACGGCAAACCAAACAAGCTTCGAGCCACCCTCTCCCTGACCAATTGTTTGGTCACCTAAGGATGTATGTCATTGCACTAATTAACACCATGGTAACTAACTAACATCATGTTAGGGAAAGAAATACTGTCTTATGATCGTTGATATGTTTTCTAAATGGGTTGAAGTTTTCCCTACAGGAAAGGCAGGTGCTGCAATAGTAGCAAAGGTGGGAGTAAGAGAGGTTATTCCCAGATGGGGAATACCATGGAAGATCAGCAGTGATAATGGAATTGACTTTGTAAATAGTGTAATTAAATCAATTTCACGTTTTTGAGTATTAATCTGAGGCAACATTGTGCCTATCACTCACATCACAGAGTGGTGGAGCAGTGGAGAGAGAAAATGGAATGATTAAAATTAAATTGCTCAAATGCTGAGATGAGACAGGACATGGATAAAAGCACTACCATTAGTGCTGATGATTATGAGAGCAAGCGGGTGGGTTACAACAGGTTTGTCACCTTTTGAAATTCTCACAGGCAGAGCTAGGAATACTGAAATAGCCCTTCCCCCACAAAGCGGGTCCTCAGCTCAGACCTCGTGGAGTATGTAATGCTTAGATGCTGACTATAACTAAATCAAATGCTGAGTTCTATTCAAATGCAGGTGATCTCGGCACTTCCACAGCCAACAGAGGGTCATCTGCATGACCTGAAGCCAGGAGATTGGGTGCTGATAAAGGACCTAAAGAGAAAACAGTGGAGGAAATCCCATGGGTGGGGCCCCACCAAATGCTCTTGACCATACCTACAGCGAGCGGTGGAGGGGAGACTCAGCTGGACACATGCCAGCTACTGCAAGAAGTTGTCACCACTAGAGACGGAGGTTCAGGGTGAGAGACCCACTTTGCTCACAACTAAGGAAGAGAAGTAGATGTGGCCAGCTCTCACTGAGCTTTAAAACCTACCGAGAGCCCTACACTGCACATTTGAATGAGAGGGAAAGAGTGATATTTGGAAAAAAACATCAATTATTGGTAGTGATCCCTATGTATTACTTTCAGTTTTATTTTGTACCTTAACTTCGTTGAAGCGTGTGCCCAACTTACTTTTTCTGATATTTATATTTACCTTGTACACAACCCATCCCCATAAGCTGGCGATAGCCTGAAGGCTTTCAAGAGTACCGATGCCTATCAATATGCAGTTGCAGGATGGGTGAATGACACAAAGATATGGCATCTGGAGACAAAACATATCTATCCGATCACAAGACATGCGAGTAATTCAACAATTCTCAACTATGTTTGTAGCACCCACCCCCTACTCTGTGTCTATAGGCGCTGTGAAAGGGAATACACTAGGAAGGTGGGGTACGGGTTTGTATACAAATACTACTCTGAATAAGAGTTAAGTATACCCAGCAAAATCATGCTTAATGAACTCAACTTATTATTCAGATGAAACAACTGGATGAGACAACCTCCTTATATTAACAGGTAATGTATTGAATTTAGGAGTGTGAATAAAGTAAAGTTGTGACAGCAGCAATGCAAAAAGGTGCATAATTCTCAATGATGTCAAATGCCACAAACAGGGAAATGCAAATAAAGAATAATCTGACTCCAGTCAATAGTTGCACAATCAATACCTTTGTGCATTCCAAGTATACCAGTGCTTTTGAGATGGGAAAATTATCTAATACATATATATAATTCTAAGTGTTATAGAATAGAGTGGGAAAGAATTTGCATAAAGCGAGACCAGGATTATGATAGTAGTATTATATCTATTTAGCGGACAATATCACACTAGCTGTGAGTACATCCCCAAATAAAGCAAAACACAAAATACCTTTTGCTCATTATCACAGATGTAACAATAGTGGTGGGCCCACACACTTTATAACAAAAATAAAATAACCCCAAAAGCCGGCATGAACAAATCAACGTTGCAGGCATCGTTGTCGCTAGGGTGTGTGGTGACCTGCGTGCTACTTACAGAGCCGGATGAGACTGTACTTACGAATGTCCGCGGGTGGTCGTGTGGGAAAAGTAGTGATGCTTTGTGGCCAGGTGAGCTCTGTACGCGCCCACGTAGCACAGAGCGGGAACGACGATCAAAATCCAACGATGAACTGCCGTATACGAAACTTAATGCACGGTGCGCGTGACCTGGTTGCTGTACTGCCGTATACTATGGCTCAGTCGCACGAGCTACAAGCTCAGCGAAAGAAGGCAGAGTATAACCGATACACATAAGCTAACTTGCCAGCATATCTGACTAGCAAGACAACCGGTAATGGACACTGTGGTTAGCTAACTTACAGATAAGCTAAGTTGCCAACATATCTGACAAGCAAGACAACCGGTAATGGACACTGTGGTCGGCTAATTTACAGATAAGCTAACTTGCCAACATATCTGACAAGCAAGACAACCGGTAATGGACACTGTGGTCAGCTAATTTACAAATAAGCTAACTTGCCAGCATATCTGACTAGCAAGACAACCGGTAATGGACACTGTGGTCGGCTAATTTACAGATAAGCTAACTTGCCAGCATATCTGACTAGCAAGACAACCGGTAAGGGACACTGTGGTCGGCTAATTTACAGATAAGCCAACTTGCTAGCATATCTGACTAGCAAGACACGCGTAAAAAACACCGTGGTCGGTCGAACATAAAACCAAACACGTCTTTCAAATGTGGTATAAAACCGAGTCGACTCCTCTATGTTGTCAGTAACAGAACGTATTTTGAACGACAACTGCCGTCATTAAAGTAACGGTGAGATCAGCGTAACTACCCAAGCTAATCCGGAGCAATCGGCTAACGTAAACTGGTTGAGCTAGCAAACGAAGTTAACAGCGAGAATTTACGTACACAACCTCAAACTGAATATAATCTGACTCAACATACCTTGCAATTTCTACGTCTGATCAACGTATAAGAGTCGACTCTAACAAGTATACAATTAAAGCCGAAACAGGATAACGGTGGAACGCCAATTGACTTCAGACCTTCACTCACGAACTGTTTAGAACGTCTTCTTCTTCTTCCCTAAAGTGTTGTCTACTCCCGCCTCCCATCCAATCACAATAAAGGTTTGCCCTTATTGACATTTGACATTGACCAATTAACCTCTCGGATATGTCATACAGGATAGGTTGTATACTCGCCGTGCCGCGTGTGCGTCCATGTACACTCCAACCAAACTTGCTTAGTTTCTTTTCTTTTCCTTCCTTTTTAGGGCAGACGGGATGCAAACCTCAGACATTAGCCAGTCCCCAACGACACAGCAAAACCACATGCCCTTAACAACTGCACTAAACCTAGCCTTTTCTCACCTGGGCTGCACCGTCCGCCTTCCAGACTTTTGATGTCCCCATCGAACAAGTGATTATACTCTTGGTGGTGGTGGGGGGGGCCTCGGGGCTACATGTTATTTTGTGGGTGGTCTAGGTAGTAGCGCGCTAGCGTACTAGTGTCAGCTAGCTAGTGAAGCTGACATTACATTCCAGATTCTGCTAACGTACATTTGGACACAAAACATAACTATCTGATTATTTCCTCTTGAATCCATCGAATGTGAAATATAGCAAATACCTCTCGCCGTGCACTTATAATAACACCAAAATGTTCTTCTAAACAAGACACGTGTTGTTCCAGATCGGGGAGCTACGCGGAGGGAAACGGTACTTACAAGTCCGTTTCCAGTATAAGAGAGCCGGCTCATGAAATGTACACAACTTAATGGGTAGTTTAGCGATACAGAAATCACGTGTTAACGGAAAATCTATGCCACTGCACTTATTCAATATGTTAGAAAGAATATTAAACCAGAATCCATTATTATTCCGTGTGAATTGTTCTAACCATTTTAGTTTTATCGTTCCTTTTATTGCCTGATAGTCAATCACATTTAAGCCACCTTCTTTTTTTCTTTTCTTTTTTTTATAAACTTTATTTTCCAATTTTCAAGTTTTTTTGGAACAGGTATACAAAGCACAAAGCACACGAACAACAACAACAACAACAACAACAACAACAAAAATAAACATGCAGGAATCCCCCCTCCCCCCCAAGGCTCCAAAAAAAAAAAAAAGGACTACGCAGGGATTTCTTATTCCAATTCCACATAATAACCATATTTTTGAAGAAAATATAAAGTTATACACATATATCTATAAGTATTTTCGTTACAACCAGGTAAATAAAAAGTACATTCAATAAAAGGGAAACCCTTCAATAAAGTCTATGAAAGGACTCCAGGTCAAAGTAAAGTTTTTGCGGGTTTTACATATTTTATATCGGAGCTTTTCTAAAGGTAGAAAGGACAGCACCTCCCTCAAGCACTGCAAAAATGATGGCGCTTTATTTGACTTCCAGTTAAATAGGATAAGTCTGCGTGCTAGTAATGAGGCAAATGCTAGAGCATTTGCCTGCAAAGTTGTGACCTTACAGTTAGGGGGTGGTATGCCAAAGACGGCTGTGTGAAAATCGGGGTTTATGGTCTGTTTACAGATATGTGAGAATACATTAAATATCTGTCCCCAATAACTGTTGAGGGAGGGGCATGCCCAGAACATGTGTCCCACCGAGGCTGGACTATGACTGCACCTCGGACAGCTAGGGTCTGTGGTGGGAAAGATTCTGGCAAGCTTGTCCCCCGAGTAGTGAAGACGGTGAAGCACCTTAAACTGAATTAACCCATGTCGTATACACAATGAAGACGTATGAATACGAGTTAAGCTGTCCCGCCATGCCTCTTCAGAAAGCTCTACACCCAAATCTCTCTCCCATGCAGTTTTTGTTTTGTCCCAGGATATCTGTTTCAATCCCTGTATCAGTGTGTAAATTATAGAGACCCGTTTTTTCCCAAAGGGATCCTTCTCTAGAATAACATCTAATTGGCTCCTGGTTGGCAGATACGGAAATGAGGGAAACATTTCCTTGGCAAAACTACGGATTTGAAGGTATCTAAAAAAATGGGATCTGGGTATGTTATGGTCTTTGGTAAGTGTTTCAAATGAAGCGAATGTTCCATCTTTAAATAGATCACAGAAAAACACCAGTCCATTTCTATGCCAAAGTTGAAATGTGTTATCTAACACAGATGGCAAGAAGAATTGATTATTTGCTACTTGAAAAAGACCGCTAGCATGCTTTAATCCAAAATGCCTCCTAAACTGGAGCCATATCCTAAGTGAAGCTTTAACCACTGGGTTTGTTATTTGTATGTTACGATTATGTGGTAGTGGAGAGGTGAGTATCGGTAAAGGATTGGATAAGAGTTCCATGTGAACCCAATCTGTACCCTGTTGATTCTCATATGTAAATGCCCAATGTAAAAGTTTTACAATGTTCGCAGCCCAGTAGTAACAAATAAAGTTAGGCAAACCTAATCCCCCTGTCTCCTTAGGGACCTCCAAGTATATTTTCTTCATCCAGGGGTTTGAATTGTTCCAAATGAATGATGAAATTAATCTATCTAATTGTTGAAAAGTTGTCTTAGGTATGAATATGGGAATCATTTGAAAAAGATAGAGAAATCTGGGTAAGACTGTCATTTTAACTATATTAATGCGGCCCGCTAATGAAATTGGTAGCGTTGACCACTTTTTAAAATCTTGTTTTGTTCGTTCTATTAGTGTTTTAAAGTTATGGTTATATAACCTCCCCATTGTATGAGTGACTTTGATTCCTGAATATGTAAATACATTATGTTCAAGTTTGAATGGAAAGCTAGAGTAGTCTCTATCAGTGTGGTTAATCGGAAAAAGCAAGCTCTTTGAATAATTTATCTTATAACCTGACAGGCGACCAAAGTTATCCAGGGTAAGTAATAGTGTTGGTATAGATTCTATTGGGTTGGATATATATAACAACAGGTCATCTGCATAAAGTGATACCTTATGCAATTTACCACCTCTTGAGATACCTTTAATGCCATCCTCTGCCCTAAGAGCTATAGCGAGTGGCTCAATTGCCAAATCGAACAAGTAAGGAGAGAGGCTGCAGCCCTGTCTGCAGCCCCTATGGAGTGAAAAATAATCAGAAATAATATTATTCGTCCGCACTGCGGCTGTCGGTGAGCAATACAATATTTTAACCCATGCTAGGAATGTGAAACCAAAGCCAAACCTTTCTAGAACAGCAAATAGATATTGCCATTCGATGCGGTCAAATGCCTTCTCAGCATCTAAAGAAATCACTACTTCTGTCTGTTTTACGGAATGTGGTGTGTATAGTACATTAAATAGGCGGCGCATGTTATAGAATGATTGCCTGCCTGGTATAAAACCAGTTTGATCAGGGTTAACAACCGTTGGGACAACAGTTTCAATACGGGTGGCCAAGATTTTTGTAAGGATTTTGTAGTCGCAATTCAACAAGCTTACAGGACGGTAGGAGCCACACATTAGGGGATCTTTTTCTTTTTTAAGTAACACTGATATGATTGCCTGCATCATAGTTTGGGGCAATTTCTGTTGGTTAAAAATTTCCTGATACATCAGGTTAAGTATTGGTGTCAGGTTGGTAGCAAATTCTTTATACATTTCAATTGTGAAACCATCCGGACCTGGTGCTTTGTTGCTCTGCATGGATTTAATTGCTTGTATCACTTCCTCTGTTGATATCTCTCTGTCTATCTGTGCTCTGTCTTCAAGGGAAATTTTTGGTGTGGTCAGACCGTCTAAAAAAGTTGAAATATGCAACAAGTCGCTGGGCAGTTTTGAACTATAAAGGGTAATATAAAATTGTTTAAACTGGTTATTGATGGTGTCAGGGTCGGCAGTCTTTACCCCAGCTGCTGTGCAAATTTCAGAAATAGTGTTAGCGGCTATGGACTGTCTAACCTGATGGGCTAACAGTTTTCCAGCTTTCTCTCCATGCTCATAAAATGTCTGTTTTGATTTAAAGAATAATTGTTCTGTTTGTTTAATGGAGAGATTGTCGAATTCTGTTTTTAATAATAATTTTTTCTCATAAAGTTCAGGTGTTGGGGAATCGGCATATGAACGGTCCACTTCCGCTATACTATGGGACAGTTCTGTTAGACGTTGTTTATGTTTCTTTCTCTCATGTGCTGTGTATGAGATTATTTGGCCTCTAAGGTAGGCTTTGAGAGCCTCCCAAACAATAGTTAGTGGCATATCCGGAGTATGGTTGAATTCCATAAAGATATCTATCTGCTGGGAGATAAAAATTTTAAAGGAGTCCCTGGACAGTAATAGAGGATCAAATCGCCAGGTGCGTTGGGGTTTAGGGCAGTCTATGAAACCTATATCTAGATGTACAGGACTATGATCCGAAATAACAATACAATTATATTGGCTCCCCCTAACCATAGGAAGGACCCTACTATCCAGGAGAAAAAAATCAATCCTTGAGTAAGAATGGTGCACTGGGGAAAAAAAGGAGTATTGTTTAGTAGTTGGGTTGTTTCTTCTCCAGGGATCAAAAAGAGAGTAGGATTCCATAAATGAATGGATAACAGCACCTGCCTTCGAAACTTTACTATTAGGTCTTGGGTTTGATCTGTCCAAATATGGATGTAATACACAATTAAAATCTCCCCCCAATATTAATCGGTAATTATTTAAGTCTGGGAGGGCTGCTATGAAACTAGAGAAAAAAAGTGGGTCATCCCAGTTTGGTCCATATACATTTGCCAGTGCCACAAGTGTACCATACAGGTTACCCGTCACTATCACATACCTTCCCCTGGGCTCAGAAATAGTCAGTAGTGGAACGAATGGGATACCCTTCCTGATCAAGATGGCCGTGCCCCGCGTTCTGTTGTCATTTGTGGAACAGAAAATTTGTCCTATCCAAGCTTTTTTTAGTTTTGTGTGTTCACTTGACCGAAGGTGGGTTTCCTGTAAGAACATGACATCAGCTCTCAAAGATTTTAAATGTCCAAAAACCCTACTACGCTTTACTGGATTGTGAATTCCCTTTATATTCCAGCTCAAAAAACGAAGATAACCTGTATTCTGAGTGTCAAACATTTTTTCTAAAAATGAAAAGAGAAAAGAAAAGAAAAAGTCCCTGCCTACTAGCTACAAAACAAAAACAGAGCCTTGAGAACCCATGCTGATCTACTAATTTCCTAGAGATCGCATCCCCCATTTCTAGTATAACCTGGCAAATAACCATATAGAAACCCTCTAACAAGCCCCAACCAGGGCGAACAGTGGTCTTGTTAAGATTATATTAAATCCAAAAAGTATTTATATAACTAAGAACTATATATCAACACCCATATTAAAAAAAAATTTTTAATTAAAATTAAAAAAAAAGAAAAGGAAGAAAAATATATCTACACCCATATAACAGCAGTTATAATACAGTTCCTTTGTAGGTAAGTGACACTGACCTGGGTGTCGCCCTAGCAGTCGTCACCAAAGCACTGTTACGGGTCTCATAATAATTAGCATCCATACACACATATACATGCACACACACGATAATAATAAAACAGAAAAATAGCTTTTTTAAATGGGCAGCAGGTATGAGACATTCTTATTAAATGAAAAATGTAACATTATCTGTGAGTCTCAAATTACAAATGTTAAAGTAAATAGATAAAGTTAAACCATAACGTTACCCTGTTGTCTTGGTGTCTTAGCTAGTTACTTCCGCTAGCTGTTGGCACTTAGCAGCTAATATCAATTAGCCGCCAATACCAGTTAGCCACAAATATATTGGAGTTTATCAACATCTTACTGTACATTGTCCTGAGGCTTTAGATTCTCCCTGATATAACCCATCGCCTTAGATGGGTCTTCGAACCGCTTTTCTTGGCCGGACGATGAAGTGATACGAAGCACCGCCGGGAACAGGATTCCGAACTTGACGCCCTGGCAGCCCCGGAGGAGCCACTGAGCTTCGGAGAAGGCCGCTCTCTTCTTCGCCACTGCCGCGGTGTAATCCGGGAAGATGGTCACTCTCTTGCCGTGCAGGCTCAACGGAGCTGAACGGGCAGCTTTGCGGAAAACCTCCTCCCTCTCTGAGAAATAGGGAAACTTCACCACGATGATCCTGGGGGGTTCTCCTTTGTTGGTGGAGTGCCGCAGGCCGCGGTGAGCCCAGTCTAGGGTCGGGGTGAAGCTGAGGCCTAGTAACTCCTGCAGTAGTTTAGCGATGCTAATAGTAGGCTGCTGGCCTCCGCTGGTCTCGAATCCCTCCTTTATCCCGACAATGCGTGCATTACACCGGCGTTGTCGTCCCTCCAGACCGTCTACCTTCTGGTGTAGCATAGCGACTTCAGGTGTTAGCTGGCCGATGTCCTCCTCCATATTCGTGGTCTTGTCTGAGTATGTGTTCAGGCCGTCCTCCACGTCTTTCAGACGGGTCTCTTGTTTCGCCATGCCGGCCTTTATAGCGTCTATTTTTGCATTCAGATCCTCTGTGAATGAATCGATCCGTGCCAAGATCTTGCTCTCACTGCTCGCGATGGCAGCCATCACCCCAGATAGGTCTGTAGACTCCCCGCCCGGGGCTTTCACAGAGCCCGAGGCTTTAGCGGCCTGGTCACTGCTGGATTTGTTTTTGCCCATCGCGTCTTCCAGATGATCGATATGCAAGTACGGGGTTGTGAGTCCGGTGTGCGAGAGGTTAAGTATCGTGTGTGTTAAACCTAATTTATCTGTGTTTGATCTGAAAAGTTAAAATATTAATGAAAAGTTCGCCCTGATCAGGAGCTCAATCTAAAGACGTCCTCACATGTTACTGCTCACCAGCGCCCCAAGCCACCTTCTTTTAACGATTTTACCACATCCCGTTTTGTTATATAATGATGTTTGTTTTTCCAAATAAAGTAGAAATTTGTTTGATTAAATGATTTAATTGTGTCAGTAATGGCTAATGAAAAAGCTGGGTACATAATTCTAGATAATGTTTCAATTTGAGTAATGAAAATATGTCCGAAGATTGATAAATCAGTTGGTCACCAATACTTGAGTATAGATTCATTGTTTTTAAGTAACAGTGTCATTATGTGTAGTTCTTCTCTAGCTTTACAACCTGTAGTTAGAAGCGGTGTTGGGCGCAGGTGGTTGTTCTGCTTCGGTATGCGCTATTTACACGACTTGATCAAGTTCTGGTCCGTGCTTGGGTTGAGACATGTGGCGAGATGCTGTCGTTACTGAGCACGATGGATGATACTGTGGTCGCTATGCGCGCGCTAAGAAGGGTGCTAAACTGCACGGGGCTGTACAGGAGGAAGGAGGAGTCTGGCACGCTTCTGAGGGTTAATTTAACTCGGAGAGTGTAGAAATGGACCCGAAAGGATCTATTTGTACACTCTCCGAGTTAAATTAATAGTCAGGATTTTACTGTGTAGCATGATTTGTCACTGATTAGGTGGAGGGGCACGGATGTGTTCATGGATAGAAGCTACGCCATATCAGCTGCGTTCAAGGGTTACGCCCCTGTAAGGGGGAATAGAAAGAAACCAAACACGGATACGATGTTGCTGTAGTGAAGTCCGATGTTGTAATGCATTTTCCCAAATTTTCATATTTACATGTTCACAAAGCTTGTCAATAAACATTGCATTGTCCTTATAAACAATTTGAAACATAGTATACAGTCGCTTTAAGAAAGTACACAATTCGAAAAATATAGTATTGTCAATTGTCACAATGAAAATACCAATATTGTCTTTATGTTACCTTAAACAACACAGAAAGCACATTGGATATAAATCAGAAAAGTATCTGCATTGGACATTTAACCAGAATAAGCCGAATATCTTGACAGCATCGTAAAGCAGCATTAGAAAGGGAATATCTTTACAGTAGCTTTAAACTGACTTCGAAAAATACTTTGAACTATCACCTTGAACGGATTTAGAAAATTACCTGTTGCACCTTTAAAATAAATAGCATAATATGTGTGCACTAGAAGAACCCCACTACAATGTAGCGGTTCGGTTATCCACCTCTGTAAATCTCCCTCCTCTTCATCCTGCCAGCTAACCGCCTTACCCCTGTCCCTAAATCCCCCCCAGTCCCAGTCCCTCCCCCCAAATGCTTAGATTCATGTGAAATGGCGAGAATGCATATTTTGCATGATGCTAAAACATTTGAGTCCCAGAAAAAAAAAATTACATAGGAGAAAAAATCACAGATGCTCAGAATCATCTGAAATGCAGAGAAAAGTGGTTTTTAGCCATTAGTAGAAAATGAGTATTTTTCATAATTATGCATAATTATTCTAATTATTTTAATTTTCTGCTATTTTTCTGATCCTCTCTGGAACAATACCTACCACCTCCAAAAAAAATAAGGATCATAAGTGCATTTTTGCAAAAATGCATATTTTGCATAACATTGGTCTACAAAAATATAGTTGGTGTTTTTTTTTGTGTATGGACTTTGGAAACTGTTTTTGGCTAATTTTGGGCTGCTGAATCCCAATCTGAGCTCAGATTTGCTCTATCACATCAAGTTTTTGTGCTATCTGTATGCTCTTTATTCAGGATTTTACAAAAGTTGACCATCTAGTCTGGCAATCTTGGTAGGGCTAAAAATGACCCCTATTCATTTCCGAAGTAATTTCA
This sequence comes from Lampris incognitus, assembly GCF_029633865.1. Lineage (NCBI taxonomy): Eukaryota > Metazoa > Chordata > Actinopteri > Lampriformes > Lampridae > Lampris > Lampris incognitus. The sequence continues at coordinate 133,272 of NW_026611582.1, read as the reverse complement.
TGCTAGCTGAGTGTTTATTTATTTATTGTAGTCATTTTTGCATCTATCGATCTTCTAATGCAACAGTGTTTTTTTAACTTCGAGTGTAAAATTGCTGTTTTCTCCAAAATAATGATTTTTCACAGTTCAAAAACCTGATGTGATAGGCAAAAACTAATGCCAGATTTGGATTCAGCAGCCAAACGTTAGCTAGAATCCGTTGAAAAACCCCATGCAAGAAAAATTGTGTTGACCAGTGATGCCAAAACATTTGTAAGTGCCAGAAAACTGTTATCTAGGTGAAAAAATCAAAGATGCTCCGAATCATCTCAAATGCCGAGAAAAGTGGTTTTTATTCATTTTTAGAAAAACGCATATTTTGCATATTTATGCATAATTATGCATGATTTTAATTATCTGGGATTTTACCTTTACTCTCTGAGACAATACCTACCACCTCCAAAAAGAATTAGGATCATAAGTGCTTTAGTTTTCGGTCTCGCTATCTATACTAACACCACACACACACTAACATCACACACATACACATTCCGAAAATATATGAGTGACTAGAAGAGCCCCGCTCCAATGTAGCAGTTCGGTTATCCACCCGTCTAAATCTCCGTCCTCTTCATCCTGCCAGGTAACCGCCTTCCCCCTGCCCCTAAACCCCCCCCCCCCCACTCCAACCCCGTCCAAATGCTCAGAATCATCTGAAATGCCGAGAAAAGTGGTTTACCCCCCTTCAACTCCGTCCCCCGAAATGTTCAGAGTCATCTGAAATGGCGAGAAAAGAGGTTTTTAGCCATTTTTAGAAAATGCATAGTTTGCATAATTATGCATAATTAATATAATTATTTTAATTTTCTGGTCCTCTCTGGAACAATACCTACCACCTCCAAAAAAAAGTAGGATCATAAGTGCATTTTTGCAAAAATGCATATTTTGCATAATGCCAGAACATTTCTAAGTCCCGGAAAATGTTTTTTATATAGGTGAAAAAAATCAAAGATGCTCAGAATTATCTGAAATGCAGAGAAAAGTGGTTTTTAGCCATTTTTAGAAAAATGCATATTTATGCATAATTATGCGTAATTTTAATTGTATGGGATTTTTCCCGTACTCTCTGGGACAATACCTACCATTTCCAAAAAGAATTAGGATCATAAATGCTTCAGTTTTCGGTCCCGCTATCTACACTAACTAACACACACACACTAACACCACACACACACACACACACACACATTCCGAAAATATATGAGTGATTGTTCCTATAGTAGATACTATTGTTATGTATTTAACCGTGAGAACAGTTTAATCTCCATTAAAGTTAAACACAAATAAAAGTAATCTTGCATTCACACATTCAACTGATCTATTTGGTAAAGTGCAACACTTTGGCATGACTATTGTAACCACATCATGTAGAATGAATGCAGAGCAAACACGCTTTGTCATGAGACGCTTCCTCACTAAATGGCGACCGTGACGTTTTTACTGTGCTGCTGCCTATGTAACGCAGCGAGCTAGCATGCTACAGCTAGAATGCTACAGCTAGCACGCTACAGCTAGCACGCTACAGCAGAGCAACATCTCCAGATTAGCCAGACTACCTTCACATGCTACAGTTACTGCAGACAGGAATATTTTACTCCCTGCGTGCTCCTTATAGGATAGAAAACATATACACACCATGAAACATATCACAACTATCGTTCCTACCTGTAAGGGGGGATAGAAAGACACAAAACACGGACACCATGTTGCTACAGTCAAGTGGGATGTTGTAATGGCAGACCGCAGGCAACACTTTATTCCCCTACAGGTCTGAACAAGGCATTAGCAATGGACAACAGATCAGCAGATTCCAGGCTGATGACTAAACTTGGCGAAACAAGGAAACACTGGGAAACGTAACTTCAAGTGGATTTTCCCCAAATAAAATATGGAATGTAAATTATAATTAGACTGTGCATTTTAAACACAGCAACTTTAACTTCTCTTTTTATAGTCAGTGCACAGCTTGTGGAGGTTTTTTCAACGTGTATTTTTCCCATTTAGTGCATTCAGAATTACAGCATTTTCATAACCATTACACAAGCTGGGTATGTTGTGACTCAAAATATAGTGAGGCATTTGTTAAAGTTTCTAGACCTCCGCAGTGTTGAGCATTTGTATAAATGGAGCGATTGATGGCTTTTCAAGACTCACGGTATGTCTTCATGCGTATTCAGCAAACAGCAATCCCAAGACCATCGTTGTTTATTTCATAGCAGAAGTTGAGAAAAGGATGGGGACAGCTGTCAGAATTCGCGCAGATTTGGGGACAGAAAATGTCACAATGGTAGAGATGCAGAAATTCTTATGATGGAGTACGGATCGCCACGTCAGTAATTGTTATATTGCTCGGTCCAGTAATCACTATCAGTGGATGGAAAGCTGGTGGACTTTTTGAGAACGCATCATGCCCAATACTGGATGAATTGTCTCCAGGAAGTGAAAGACAATTACTGTTTCTCTCGAGACTTCTTGGACAAGTAGCTTGTATTGTTTACTTGTGTGGACATGTTTGAGGTGTGTTAGTAGGTCTATGTTCCTATATGTTATTCTGTCCCTATGCGTGTGTGCGCGTGCGTGTGTGATTTTAATAGGTATTTATAGATATTTGTATTTGTGATGTAAACAATTTGGTTGTTGGGCAAAGAAAAAGTTCCTTTCCTCAGCATCCACTCACCCCCTTTGTCCATAAGAGCATATGTCTGCATGTATTATAGTGACTTTAAAAAAAGGAAGTGTTACATTAATGTTTGTTCTCACTGATATTTGAGTTTGTACAGGAAGAGCTGATGCAAGTTCCAAATTTGTGGAATATCCACATTATCTGCAAGAGCAGAAATGCCGTAGCTCCAAGTGCATGTCCAATTCTCATGTGCAGCATTCCTCATATATTTGGAGGACAGATTCACCTGAAGGAGGTCTCCCAGGAAGCAGTGGAGGCTTGTAAACAAGAATGCCAACAGAGAGGACCTTCTCCTTGTGATGAAACTGTATTTAGCTTGTGTTGCCTTATAATGGCAGAAAACTCCTTACTCTCAGCCACCACAACAGATGAAGCCATAGAAATGTATCTATTCCTGAGAGCATACATAGTGAAAGAGTTAGAAATTACTGCAAGAGCTGTGAAGCATTAAGGCAAGGCTACATTATGTCAACTGATGCCTTGGTTAGTTAACATTATTTGAATTTGTGAGGAAAATATCCAAAAATAGTCATAAACATCAATTCTTATTTTTTTTGGGTCTTCATTTTCTGATCTGTGCAGAGAAAAAGGAATGTGTAAATGGAGTTAAAAAAATATTTTGCCAGAAAATAAATTTTGTCATTGCTGATACCAAAGATATTTGTCATGTCTTGTTTGCAATGTGGATTGTTTTTAAATGTTACTGTTGGGATTACATGACAATGTTGAGTGAAACTATTAACTGTCACATGTACTGGATGATTTTTGTGAACTGCTTAAATCTAACAAAAATTAGTAAAATTAACAAAAAGGAATTTTTCTGCAAGACCAGAAATGATAGTAAATATTCAGTTTGAAAGGTGCAAGCAGTTACCCATTGTAATAACATGCAGAGTAGCCATGATAATATCACAAAGTGATGTCTCCCTAAAAACAGGGTTCAAAATACCAATCATAACACACACTCACCCTTGCCACCCACACAGGTCTTGTACTCATTGCTCTCTGTGGAACTCCTCGACAGGTAACAGCTTTAAAAGGAGCAGACCTGTTTTTAATGCACTTGGCAGATAATAAAAACGCTGTGTATTTATATAGTTTGTATAGTGGCTATAGCTCTCAAGCACAGACAGGTGTGTCAATGTACTTGGTAAATAGTCCTCTTAACAGGTAAAACTTTTAAATTTGCAACATCAACCATTTTCTGGTATGGCTTGGTACTGGAAGGATGAACTTATCCCTGACCTAATCTATGCTGAAGTTATAGGAGCTTTCAGTGACCAGTATACTCTCCATGGTGGCCCACAGGTATGTGCTACTGGTTGTTGTGCCAGTGTGTCTACTGGTGTGAACAGGACCTTTCTTATTTGTGTACCTTGCTGAATCCACCTCAACTCCACTCTTCTTGTCTTTTTTTTAGCCCATTTGTGGATTTTTGCATAACTTCTTTCCTCCTTTGGAGCAGAAGTCTCCTCATCTTCTCATAAGTGTGCTCATGAAGTCCATGATTGTGGAATCAATCTGTCAAGATTGTTTAAACTTGTAAGCTACGGGATCCCGGCCTAGTTTAAATAGAATACTGGATTGTGATTCCAGAGATAGGGGCTAAACTGCTTTGGCCTAGTGAGAGAGGGATGTAGCAACAACAACTGCTAAGTCTTACTTTTTAGGCTAAAATCCTAGAAATGGCTGTTAAAGGATAACAGCTATCCATTGGTCTTAGGAGCCACAAACCCAAGTAGGAGCTCATGTAAGCAAGTGACTTCAACGATCTTAAATACAAGTTTCTTGAAATATGTTCTCATATTTGTTGTGGCAATAGTTATCCAGGTAACTGCCAACAATACATTGCAGCTTCTCATTGCTTGAGAGGGAGTTGGGATCATGTCTTTCTTAGTTAATGGCTGATGATATGGCTGAGTGCAAGCCAACATTGCTGCCCTTTAGGTAGTCCATAACTGGATTGGGGATATTGGCATAATCGTAGCTATAGCGTGGATTTTAAGTCACCTGAACTCCTAGGAGCTACATCAAGTCTTTTAACCCTTCCTTGCAGGCTTCTTCTCCAAAGATGCCATTGTCGAGGTCCTGAATACTTCTCACATCAATGCCTGAGTCCTCACAATCCCCTTAATTGTCACCTCAGTCATGTTGGCCTATAGCCTTGGAGTCATATTGATTGGATCTATAGGGTTTCCCTAATTCATAGCCTATAGATCCATCAATCACAATAACCTCCAAGTAGTCAATATTATTAAGCAGCTAGCCTGATGCAGCATTTCAGCAGGTGTGGTTATTACCCTAAATATATATGTGCTCAACACTGCCACTGTGACCATATGTAGCCCTGTAAAGTTAGAATTCTTGGCCTGCTAGTAGCCGTAGAACTTGTTAATAGTTATTAGGCTATTAGGTAGCCATCATCCACCTGCTAATACCTGAGTCTTAGGTAATATTTGGGCAGAAGATAGCAGGTTAGGCCATAGATCAGATATGACAAGAGAAAGTAGGCTCTAAGTCTGCCATGTTACTTCAGATCCCACTTATCTTCAGCACAAGTAATATCCAATGGGACCTCTGTAAAACACACTTAACACTGCTTACACTCAGTGTCACCATGTCAGTCCTTCTGTCAAGCTAACTGCAGCCTGGTTTCCTCCTTGGGCTGTGTTTTATCTGTCAGATTTTAACAGGTGTATTTCTACCCATACAGTACACCTGAGAGACCTTCACAGCATTCTTCTTGGTAGTTGATATCTGTGGAGATGTGAGCCATAGGCGACTTATATGTATCGTCCATGTGAATATCTACCTAGTACATATTGTCCAAGGTCTCTATTATGGGTGATACTTCTACATGAGACCTGAAGCATTGGAGTTGTTGTCCTAGTTGTAGTTATAGCTATCACGTTCATAGGATTTGTTGTTCTTTGAGGTGAAATGTGTTTTTGAGGGGCCACAGTCATTACCAATCTACTCTCAGGTATTGCCTATGGAAGAGGAATGCTAGTTCAATGGATCTGAGATGGATTCTGGGTAGATAATGCTGTTCTCAACCGATTCTTCATCTTTCAGTTCCTGCTCCATTTGATTATTGCTGCTGTCCCTCTCGTTCATCTGTTGTTTCTGCACAAATTGGATATAATAACCTAACAGGGTTGAAGTCAGATAAGCTATTTTTCACTCTTATTTGTCCTACAAGGACCTACTATGATTCCTTGCCCTCCTCAGTGCCTTCATAGCTTTAGCTCTATTCTCCCTGAAGCTGTATGTATTTATGCTTTTATTCCTGCCAATCCAGTAGTCAGTTTTCTTTGAGTGAAGTGTGAGTGATACTTCGTATTAGTTTACACCATCCTATGAAGTATTCCCAACAAAGTAGGTGTTCAGTTCTTCTATTGTTGATCCTTGTGCTGAACGTCGTGCTGATCCTAAATACCACTAAACAATGAGGGCTGATATTGTATCTGCTCAGTTAGATGTTATTCTGAAGTCTTGTGACATATACTCATCTTGAGTTAAGTCGGAGTCATATGCATTTTTGATAATCGGACAGCTAGCTTCAATATGGTAGGTTTAGTACTCTATTGTTCATATTAACCCCAGCTGCGGGTTGACTTGAGAATGTCATGTCATTTTTAGTCGCTTTTCCGGGGTTGGGTCACGGTCGCAGCAAGGTAAGTAGGGAACTGTAGACATCTGTCTGCCTAGCAATGCCCTCCAGCTCATCGTGGGGGATTCTACTCCGTCTTGCTTACAGGTATATATTTATTGCAGGACAACAGCAGTAAAAGCAATGAAATATTATTTGAAATTTCTGTTATGTATTGATGTAAAAGAAGTTTCCAATAATATGTCATTGCTTTACTGCTGTTGTCAGGTTAGTTTGTTCATGTAGTTTCTCTAGCGAGTTCTGTGTGTAAGTGGGCGTGTCCTGGCAGTTGGTCGTGGTCGGTAAATCTGCAAAGGAAGGTGCACAGCAGGTCTTCTAATGAGATGCCTGAAGTATGTCAACTGGCTTCTTTTGATGTGAAGTAGCAGTGGTTGTATTCGAAGTTCTGTGTGGATGTTTGAGGTCCTTAGTCTATATGTAAGGCTGAACCCAGACACGCTATACAGGAATCTAATTTTGGGTCCGTGTATCTGTGATGCTATTGTTTCGGTCAGTTTGTAAAGGTCATGATCATAGGGGAGGACTGGAATGAAGATGCATTGGTATATTGAGAGCTTGTACGTCAGGTCAATGGTCTAGCACATCGTTGACATTATTGCATCCATTCGCCTGACAATATCTTGCTTTCTGCTGGATCTGTCGTGGATAAGGCTGTGGAGATAATTGAGACTTGGATGAGGAGTTCGAAGGAATGCCCCTGGTATCCCAAATCAAAGTTTCGGAGTCATTGTGCGTCTGAGTACACAACCTTTACCAAGTAAGATATATGTGAAGTGGCATTGTCAAAATAAGATCTATGAAATTTCCTCTTCCTCTTCCTCTTCCTCTTCCTCTTCCTCTTCCTCTTCCTCTTCCTCTTCCTCTTCCTCTTCCTCTTCCTCTTCCTCTTCCTCTTCCTCTTCCTCTTCCTCTTCCTCTTCCTCTTCCTCTTCCTCTTCCTCTTCCTCTTCCTCTTCCTCTTCCTCTTCCTCTTCCTCTTCCTCTTCCTCTTCCTCTTCCTCTTCCTCTTCCTCTTCCTCTTCCTCTTCCTCTTCCTCTTCCTCTTCCTCTTCCTCTTCCTCTTCCTCTTCCTCTTCCTCTTCCTCTTCCTCTTCCTCTTCCTCTTCCTCTTCCTCTTCCTCTTCCTCTTCCTCTTCCTCTTCCTCTTCCTCTTCCTCTTCCTCTTCCTCTTCCTCTTCCTCTTCCTCTTCCTCTTCCTCTTCCTCTTCCTCTTCCTCTTCCTCTTCCTCTTCCTCTTCCTCTTCCTCTTCCTCTTCCTCTTCCTCTTCCTCTTCCTGCAGCACAACATCAATGAAATTTTATTTGAAACTTCTTTTACATAAGTACATAAAGGAAGTTTCAAATAATATTTCATTAATTTTACCACTGTTGTCCTACAGTAAATATAGAGGGAGTAGGACAACGCGGACCCCACCCGTTTACCTCTTAACGGTTTCACGCCCTGTTGAACTCTCTCTTCAAAGTTCTTTTCAACTTTCCCTTACGGTACTTGTCCACTATCGGTCTCGTGCAAGTATTTAGCCTTAGATGGAATTTACCACCCGCTTTGGGCTGCATTCACAAACAACCCGACTCCGAGAAGAGCGCACCCCGGCCCGGCGAGGGCCCTTACCGGCCTCACACCGTCCGCGGGTCGAGCCTCGATCACAAGGACTTGTGCCCCCGACCGACACCGGGCAAGCGCTCTTCTATACGCCACATGTCCCGCGCCCACCGCGGGCGGGGATTCGGCGCTGGGCTCTTCCCTCTTCGCTCGCCGCTACTAAGAGAATCCTCGTTAGTTTCTTTTCCTCCGCTTAGTAATATGCTTAAATTCAGCGGGTCGTCTCGTCTGATCTGAGGTCGTAGTCCGATCGTGGATGGCGTGCGTGCGTGCG
>NW_026611582.1:117500-120000 GCF_029633865.1 Lampris incognitus | reverse complement strand
CGGAACTTTGAATGTTGGCACTATGGCTAGTAAAGGGAGAGAGCTGGCTGACGTGATGGAAAGAAGAAAGGTGACAAGAGACAAGGTGGAAGGGGAGTAAGGCCAGGAGTATCGCAGGTGGGTTCAAACTCTTCTACCATGGTGCGAATGGGAGGAGAAATGGGGTAGGGGTCATTCTGAAGGAAGAGTATGTCAAGAGCGTGCTGGAGGTGAACACAGTGTCAGACAGAGTGAGGATTATGAAGCTGGAAATCGAAGGTGTATTGCTGACGGTTATCAGCGCATATGCCCCGCAAGTCGGGTGTAAGATGGACGAAAAAGAAGAATTCTGGAGTTGAGTTGGACGACGTGGTGGAAAGGGTACCCAAGGAGGAGGGAGTGGTGATTGGAGCGGACTTCGATGGACACGTTGCTGAAGGGAACAGAGGTGGTGAGGAGTTGATGGTAAGGTATGGAATCGAGGAGAGAAATGTGGAAGGACAGATGGTGTTCGATTTTGCGAAAAGGATGGAAATGGCTGAGGTGAATACATATTTCAAGAAGAGGGAGGAGCACAGGGTGACGACGTATACGAGTGGAGGAAAGTGCACACAGGTGGACTATATCTTGTGTAGAAGGCGCGATGTAAAAGGGATTGCATACTGCAAGGTGGTGACAGGGGAGAACGTAGCTAGGCAGCATCGGATGGTGGTCTGTAAGATGACTTTGGAGACCAACATGAGGAAGCGAGTGAAGACACAGCCGAAGATCAAATGGTGGAAGTTGAAGAAGGAAGACTGTTGTGTGGAGTTCAGGCAGGAGTTAACACAGGCACTGAGTGGTAGTGAAGAGTTGCCAGATGGCTGGGCAAGCGCTGCAGAAATAGCGAGGAAGACAGCTAGGAAGGTACTTGGTGTGTCATCGGGACAGAGGAAGGAAGACAAGGAGACTTGGCGGTGGTGGTGGTGGTGGTGGTGGTGGAAGGAGGAAGTAGAGCAAAGTATACAGAGGAAAAGGTTGGCAAAGAAGAAGTGGGATAGTCAGAGAGATGAAGAAAGTACACAGGAGTACAAGGAGATGCAGCGTAAAGCAAAGAGAGAGGTGGCAAAGGTAAAGGAAAAGTCGTACGGTGAGCTGTATGACAGGTTAGACACTAAGGAAGGAGAAAAAGACTTGTACAGATTGGCTAGACAGAGAGACCGAGCTGCCGAGGATGTGCGACAAGTTAGGGCGATCAAAGATACAGATGGAAATGTGCTGCCAAGCGAGGAGAGTGTGCTACGAAGTGGAAGGACTACTTTGACGGGCTGATAAATGAAGAAAATGAGAGAGACAGAGAGAGAGAGAGAGAGAGAGAGAGAGAGAGAGAGAGAGAGAGAGAGAGAGAGAGAGAGAGAAAGGTTGGTTGATTGAGAAGTATAGAGAAGGCCAGAAAGAGTTGCATTGTGTCTTTGTAGATTTACACAAAGCATACGACAGGGTGCCGAGAGAGGAGGTGTGATATTGTAGGAGGAAGTCAAGAGTTGCAGAGAAGTATGTAGGAGTGGTGCAGGCTATGTATGAGGGAAGTGTGACAATGCTGAGGTGCGTGGTTGGAATGACAGATGGGTTCAAGGTGGAGGTGGGATTACATCAAGGATCGGCTCTGAGCCCTTTCTTGGTTGCAACGGGGATGGACAGGTTGACGGACAAGATCAGGCAGGAGTCTCCATGGACGATGATGTTCGCGGATGACATTGTCATCTGTAGCGACAGTAGGGTGCAGTTCATTGTGAGGAGAGCCTGGAGAGGTGGAGGTATGCACTGGAGAGAAGAGGAATGAAAGTCAGTAGGAGCAAGACGGAATACCTACGCGTGAGGAGGTGACAAAGGCATTTCACTTTAAATACTTGGGGTCAACTGTCCAAAGTAACGGGGAGTGCAGGAGAGAGGTGAAGAAGAGAGTGCAGGCAGGCAGGCAGGCAGGCAGGCAGGCAGGCAGGCAGGCAGGCAGACGGGCAGACGGGCAGGCAGGGTGGAGTGGGTGGAGAAGAGTGTCAGGACAGAAGGGTACCAGCAACAGTTAAAGGGAAGGTTAACAAGATGTTCGTGAGACCAGCTACGTTATATGATTTAGAGACAGTGGCACTGACGAAAAGACAGCAGGAGGCGGAGCTGGAGGTGGCAGAGTTGAGGATGCTAACATTTTCACTGGGAGTAACGAAGAAGAGCAAGATTAGGAACGATTGCTCAAGTTGGACGGTTTGGATGCTGAATATGGAGCTGCCAGGAAAGAGGAAAAGAGGAAGGCCAAAGAGGAGGTTTATGGATGTGGTGAGGGAAGACATGCAGGTGGATGGTGTGACAGAGGAACACGCAGAAGACAGGAAGACATGGAAACGGATGATCCGCTGTGGCGATCCCTAACGGCAGAAGCCGAAAGTCGTAGTAGTAAACATAGAAAATCGTGCACGGCAGCCTTCTAAACTGTTTCTCTTGGTGGTGCTCTGTGTGTGTGTGCTCTGTATGCTCTCTCTCTCAG
>NW_026611582.1:105000-107500 GCF_029633865.1 Lampris incognitus | reverse complement strand
AAGAAGAAAGGTGACAAGAGACAAGGTGGAAGGGGAGTAAGGCCAGGAGTATCGCAGGTGGGTTCAAACTCTTCTACCATGGTGCGAATGGGAGGAGAAATGGGGTAGGGGTCATTCTGAAGGAAGAGTATGTCAAGAGCGTGCTGGAGGTGAACACAGTGTCAGACAGAGTGAGGATTATGAAGCTGGAAATCGAAGGTGTATTGCTGACGGTTATCAGCGCATATGCCCCGCAAGTCGGGTGTAAGATGGACGAAAAAGAAGAATTCTGGAGTTGAGTTGGACGACGTGGTGGAAAGGGTACCCAAGGAGGAGGGAGTGGTGATTGGAGCGGACTTCGATGGACACGTTGCTGAAGGGAACAGAGGTGGTGAGGAGTTGATGGTAAGGTATGGAATCGAGGAGAGAAATGTGGAAGGACAGATGGTGTTCGATTTTGCGAAAAGGATGGAAATGGCTGAGGTGAATACATATTTCAAGAAGAGGGAGGAGCACAGGGTGACGACGTATACGAGTGGAGGAAAGTGCACACAGGTGGACTATATCTTGTGTAGAAGGCGCGATGTAAAAGGGATTGCATACTGCAAGGTGGTGACAGGGGAGAACGTAGCTAGGCAGCATCGGATGGTGGTCTGTAAGATGACTTTGGAGACCAACATGAGGAAGCGAGTGAAGACACAGCCGAAGATCAAATGGTGGAAGTTGAAGAAGGAAGACTGTTGTGTGGAGTTCAGGCAGGAGTTAACACAGGCACTGAGTGGTAGTGAAGAGTTGCCAGATGGCTGGGCAAGCGCTGCAGAAATAGCGAGGAAGACAGCTAGGAAGGTACTTGGTGTGTCATCGGGACAGAGGAAGGAAGACAAGGAGACTTGGCGGTGGTGGTGGTGGTGGTGGTGGTGGAAGGAGGAAGTAGAGCAAAGTATACAGAGGAAAAGGTTGGCAAAGAAGAAGTGGGATAGTCAGAGAGATGAAGAAAGTACACAGGAGTACAAGGAGATGCAGCGTAAAGCAAAGAGAGAGGTGGCAAAGGTAAAGGAAAAGTCGTACGGTGAGCTGTATGACAGGTTAGACACTAAGGAAGGAGAAAAAGACTTGTACAGATTGGCTAGACAGAGAGACCGAGCTGCCGAGGATGTGCGACAAGTTAGGGCGATCAAAGATACAGATGGAAATGTGCTGCCAAGCGAGGAGAGTGTGCTACGAAGTGGAAGGACTACTTTGACGGGCTGATAAATGAAGAAAATGAGAGAGACAGAGAGAGAGAGAGAGAGAGAGAGAGAGAGAGAGAGAGAGAGAGAGAGAGAGAGAGAGAGAAAAGGTTGGTTGATTGAGAAGTATAGAGAAGGCCAGAAAGAGTTGCATTGTGTCTTTGTAGATTTACACAAAGCATACGACAGGGTGCCGAGAGAGGAGGTGTGATATTGTAGGAGGAAGTCAAGAGTTGCAGAGAAGTATGTAGGAGTGGTGCAGGCTATGTATGAGGGAAGTGTGACAATGCTGAGGTGCGTGGTTGGAATGACAGATGGGTTCAAGGTGGAGGTGGGATTACATCAAGGATCGGCTCTGAGCCCTTTCTTGGTTGCAACGGGGATGGACAGGTTGACGGACAAGATCAGGCAGGAGTCTCCATGGACGATGATGTTCGCGGATGACATTGTCATCTGTAGCGACAGTAGGGTGCAGTTCATTGTGAGGAGAGCCTGGAGAGGTGGAGGTATGCACTGGAGAGAAGAGGAATGAAAGTCAGTAGGAGCAAGACGGAATACCTACGCGTGAGGAGGTGACAAAGGCATTTCACTTTAAATACTTGGGGTCAACTGTCCAAAGTAACGGGGAGTGCAGGAGAGAGGTGAAGAAGAGAGTGCAGGCAGGCAGGCAGGCAGGCAGGCAGGCAGGCAGGCAGGCAGGCAGACGGGCAGACGGGCAGGCAGGGTGGAGTGGGTGGAGAAGAGTGTCAGGACAGAAGGGTACCAGCAACAGTTAAAGGGAAGGTTAACAAGATGTTCGTGAGACCAGCTACGTTATATGATTTAGAGACAGTGGCACTGACGAAAAGACAGCAGGAGGCGGAGCTGGAGGTGGCAGAGTTGAGGATGCTAACATTTTCACTGGGAGTAACGAAGAAGAGCAAGATTAGGAACGATTGCTCAAGTTGGACGGTTTGGATGCTGAATATGGAGCTGCCAGGAAAGAGGAAAAGAGGAAGGCCAAAGAGGAGGTTTATGGATGTGGTGAGGGAAGACATGCAGGTGGATGGTGTGACAGAGGAACACGCAGAAGACAGGAAGACATGGAAACGGATGATCCGCTGTGGCGATCCCTAACGGCAGAAGCCGAAAGTCGTAGTAGTAAACATAGAAAATCGTGCACGGCAGCCTTCTAAACTGTTTCTCTTGGTGGTGCTCTGTGTGTGTGTGCTCTGTATGCTCTCTCTCTCAGCTGAGAATCACCTCTAAGCAAAGGTCTACTTACTCTACTGCTAATTCACTGCCGGTGGCGC
>NW_026611582.1:92500-95000 GCF_029633865.1 Lampris incognitus | reverse complement strand
CTCTTCTACCATGGTGCGAATGGGAGGAGAAATGGGGTAGGGGTCATTCTGAAGGAAGAGTATGTCAAGAGCGTGCTGGAGGTGAACACAGTGTCAGACAGAGTGAGGATTATGAAGCTGGAAATCGAAGGTGTATTGCTGACGGTTATCAGCGCATATGCCCCGCAAGTCGGGTGTAAGATGGACGAAAAAGAAGAATTCTGGAGTTGAGTTGGACGACGTGGTGGAAAGGGTACCCAAGGAGGAGGGAGTGGTGATTGGAGCGGACTTCGATGGACACGTTGCTGAAGGGAACAGAGGTGGTGAGGAGTTGATGGTAAGGTATGGAATCGAGGAGAGAAATGTGGAAGGACAGATGGTGTTCGATTTTGCGAAAAGGATGGAAATGGCTGAGGTGAATACATATTTCAAGAAGAGGGAGGAGCACAGGGTGACGACGTATACGAGTGGAGGAAAGTGCACACAGGTGGACTATATCTTGTGTAGAAGGCGCGATGTAAAAGGGATTGCATACTGCAAGGTGGTGACAGGGGAGAACGTAGCTAGGCAGCATCGGATGGTGGTCTGTAAGATGACTTTGGAGACCAACATGAGGAAGCGAGTGAAGACACAGCCGAAGATCAAATGGTGGAAGTTGAAGAAGGAAGACTGTTGTGTGGAGTTCAGGCAGGAGTTAACACAGGCACTGAGTGGTAGTGAAGAGTTGCCAGATGGCTGGGCAAGCGCTGCAGAAATAGCGAGGAAGACAGCTAGGAAGGTACTTGGTGTGTCATCGGGACAGAGGAAGGAAGACAAGGAGACTTGGCGGTGGTGGTGGTGGTGGTGGTGGTGGAAGGAGGAAGTAGAGCAAAGTATACAGAGGAAAAGGTTGGCAAAGAAGAAGTGGGATAGTCAGAGAGATGAAGAAAGTACACAGGAGTACAAGGAGATGCAGCGTAAAGCAAAGAGAGAGGTGGCAAAGGTAAAGGAAAAGTCGTACGGTGAGCTGTATGACAGGTTAGACACTAAGGAAGGAGAAAAAGACTTGTACAGATTGGCTAGACAGAGAGACCGAGCTGCCGAGGATGTGCGACAAGTTAGGGCGATCAAAGATACAGATGGAAATGTGCTGCCAAGCGAGGAGAGTGTGCTACGAAGTGGAAGGACTACTTTGACGGGCTGATAAATGAAGAAAATGAGAGAGAGAGAGAGAGAGAGAGAGAGAGAGAGAGAGAGAGAGAGAGAGAGAGAGAGAGAGAGAGAGAGAGAAAAGGTTGGTTGATTGAGAAGTATAGAGAAGGCCAGAAAGAGTTGCATTGTGTCTTTGTAGATTTACACAAAGCATACGACAGGGTGCCGAGAGAGGAGGTGTGATATTGTAGGAGGAAGTCAAGAGTTGCAGAGAAGTATGTAGGAGTGGTGCAGGCTATGTATGAGGGAAGTGTGACAATGCTGAGGTGCGTGGTTGGAATGACAGATGGGTTCAAGGTGGAGGTGGGATTACATCAAGGATCGGCTCTGAGCCCTTTCTTGGTTGCAACGGGGATGGACAGGTTGACGGACAAGATCAGGCAGGAGTCTCCATGGACGATGATGTTCGCGGATGACATTGTCATCTGTAGCGACAGTAGGGTGCAGTTCATTGTGAGGAGAGCCTGGAGAGGTGGAGGTATGCACTGGAGAGAAGAGGAATGAAAGTCAGTAGGAGCAAGACGGAATACCTACGCGTGAGGAGGTGACAAAGGCATTTCACTTTAAATACTTGGGGTCAACTGTCCAAAGTAACGGGGAGTGCAGGAGAGAGGTGAAGAAGAGAGTGCAGGCAGGCAGGCAGGCAGGCAGGCAGGCAGGCAGGCAGGCAGGCAGACGGGCAGACGGGCAGGCAGGGTGGAGTGGGTGGAGAAGAGTGTCAGGACAGAAGGGTACCAGCAACAGTTAAAGGGAAGGTTAACAAGATGTTCGTGAGACCAGCTACGTTATATGATTTAGAGACAGTGGCACTGACGAAAAGACAGCAGGAGGCGGAGCTGGAGGTGGCAGAGTTGAGGATGCTAACATTTTCACTGGGAGTAACGAAGAAGAGCAAGATTAGGAACGATTGCTCAAGTTGGACGGTTTGGATGCTGAATATGGAGCTGCCAGGAAAGAGGAAAAGAGGAAGGCCAAAGAGGAGGTTTATGGATGTGGTGAGGGAAGACATGCAGGTGGATGGTGTGACAGAGGAACACGCAGAAGACAGGAAGACATGGAAACGGATGATCCGCTGTGGCGATCCCTAACGGCAGAAGCCGAAAGTCGTAGTAGTAAACATAGAAAATCGTGCACGGCAGCCTTCTAAACTGTTTCTCTTGGTGGTGCTCTGTGTGTGTGTGCTCTGTATGCTCTCTCTCTCAGCTGAGAATCACCTCTAAGCAAAGGTCTACTTACTCTACTGCTAATTCACTGCCGGTGGCGCGCTTAAACAGAGGGAACCGTAAACAAAAGGATATATTATTTCCCCGCCCCGCCCCGCCCCACACAC
>NW_026611582.1:70000-72500 GCF_029633865.1 Lampris incognitus | reverse complement strand
GCGATCAAAGGAACCATAACTGATTTAATGAGCCATTCGCAGTTTCACTGTACGGACCGTGTGTACTTAGACTTGCATGGCTTAATCTTTGAGACAAGCATATGCTACTGGCAGGATCAACCAGATAGCCTCTTGTCGCCGAGCCCGGCAACAAACACCGGGCTGCTGTGCGCACCCGAGAACCGAGAGCTCGTGCTGCTGCTGCTGCTGCTGCCGCTGCCGCTGCCGCTGCCGCCGCTGCCGCTGCCGCTGCCGCCGCCGCCGCCGCCGCCGCTGCCGCTGCCGCTGCCGCTGCCGCTGCCGCTGCCGCTCTGTACGGACGGGTAAGTGACGGATCCCGCGGCCGGGTTCGGTAAACACCGGTCGGGAATTCGACCCTTCCTTTGAGGTGGAAAGAAGAAAAACCCCAGACGTTGCTCTTCTTTTTCTTTTTCAAGCGTGCGAGTGTAGCATGGTTAAAAACGTCATAACCAACATATGTTGTATCGTTTACACAAAGTATCACGACGTGATTATTATTATTGTCATTACCAACGCTTATAGTAGCCCATCCCAGTTAGTAACCCCTCCCTGTTGTGACGCCATTTCCTGTTAGAAGCCCAAAACGTATGTACGTGTTCATTTTTGTCTGCCCCTGTAATTTATTTTATCCATTCCTAATGTGGGTCCCAATTCCTGCGTATGCTACAGTAGGAGCTGATCTAAAGTTTCCTGAAATCTGTCCTGTTTATACGCGACTGCTATGTTTTATGTGTTTTTGTAAAAAAAAAAAAAAAAAACCTGTATTGCGAGCTACGCGCTCTTTCCCGCTTTGGACATGTAGAAAGAGGCTACAGTAGGAGCTGATCTGAAGCTTCCAGAAACCTGCTCTGTTTATATGCGACAGAATACAGATCCCATGAAGGAGACAAGTTGTCCTGTCTTTCCTACACAACGCAATGAAAAAGTAGACCGGTCACACGAGGACTTTGAGAAAATGTCTTCCGGGAAGCCCCGCGAGGTAAACACGGAGCTGTTCCACCCCTCCCCATACAGATGTTGGAGGGGGAGGGGGGGGGGGGGCGGCAAGCCTCGCGAGGGGAGCCGTGGAAGAGCAACTGGGATAGACGGTCCGGCTGAGCACCGCCGAGCACGCTGTCGAGCTGTGCAACGGAGAGGACGACTACGCGGTAGAGCCCCTCCCACTCCGCACTCTGCTCGCCACTAAGAACATTAAATAAAGGACATCGATCCGCCAGACCGGAGGAACCGACCGCCCGAACGCCGGCAAAGCCGGCCGGCGGACACCCTCCGAAGGCGTGTTAAGTTGGCCCATCGATCAGGACACAAACACGCAACAAATCCAGTCCGGGGTGTGGTGTAAGCAGCCCTACCAGAGAAATCACCTAACCCTAACCCTAAACGTACGGCAGACGCGTCCCCTGGCTCTCACATTGACAACTGAGAGGCTTCTGAAAACCTGGCCACGCCCATCAGTAAAAACCACTACAGCAAGTGACGACATATGTACCTTCAAAGTGCTGTACTACAGGGTGCTGTTCAAAAGGTATCTATCCCGTTTACTCTCTATGCTTCATATATCATCATATTATTGAAAAGTGCAAGCCTTTAGGAACAACAGCAACTCAAGTCGCCAACGCTCTGTTCACTCAATAACTGCAGAGATCCAAACTTCTCCTGGCATTAACATCGGCACCAAAACTGTGCGCCGGGAGCTTCGTGGAATATGGGTTTCTATGGATTCAGAATGAGATGTCAGAAAAGCTCCTGTAGGTGTAATGGTCAGTTATGTCAATACTTTTGGACATATATTGTGCGTGTGCGTGTGTCTGTGATACCTAACATAAACACACCTGTATTACTAGAATTGATAGTTCACGCCACAAAAGTGAGGGGCAAACATAGAAAAGCGTGCAACCCAGCCACTGAGGATGCACAAGCCAGTGCATTCTTAGTGCAGGTCCCAAGCCCGGACAAATGGGGAGGGTTACGTCAGGAAGGGCATCCGGCGTCAAATCTTTGCCAAATCAAATATGCGGATCATAAATAAGATTTCCATACCGGATCGGTCGAGGCTCGGGTTACCGACGACCGCCATCGGTACTGTTAACCAGCGGAGTGCCGGTGGAAACTAGGCTACTGTTGGGCGAAGGAAAAGGAGAGGGGGAAGGCATGTCCAGAGGCAGCTAGAGAGGAGGAAGGGTAGGCGTGTGGAGGTGAGAGTCAGTCGGAACTTTGAATGTTGGCACTATGGCTAGTAAAGGGAGAGAGCTGGCTGACGTGATGGAAAGAAGAAAGGTGACAAGAGACAAGGTGGAAGGGGAGTAAGGCCAGGAGTATCGCAGGTGGGTTCAAACTCTTCTACCATGGTGCGAATGGGAGGAGAAATGGGGTAGGGGTCATTCTGAAGGAAGAGTATGTCAAGAGCGTGCTGGAGGTGAACACAGTGTCAGACAGAGTGAGGATTATGAAGCTGGAAATCGAAGGTGTATTGCTGACG
>NW_026611582.1:57500-60000 GCF_029633865.1 Lampris incognitus | reverse complement strand
TTCACTGTACGGGACCGTGTGTACTTAGACTTGCATGGCTTAATCTTTGAGACAAGCATATGCTACTGGCAGGACAACCAGATAGCCTCTTGTCGCCGAGCCCGGCAACAAACACCGGGCTGCTTTGCGCACCCGAGAACGAGAGCTCGTGCTGCTGCTGCTGCTGCTGCCGCTGCCGCTGCGCTGCCGCTGCGCCGCTGCCGCTGCCGCCGCCCGCCGCCGCCGCCGCCGCCGCCGCCGCCGCTGCCGCTGCCGCTGCCGCTGCCGCTGCCGCTGCCGCTCTGTACGGACGGGTAAGTGACGGATCCCGCGGCCGGTGTTCGGTAAACACCGGTCGGGAATTCGACCCTTCCTTTGAGGTGGAAAGAAGAAAAACCCCAGACGTTGCTCTTCTTTTTCTTTTTCAAGCGTGCGAGTGTAGCATGGTTAAAAACGTCATAACCAACATATGTTGTATCGTTTACACAAAGTATCACGACGTGATTATTATTATTGTCATTACCAACGCTTATAGTAGCCCATCCCAGTTAGTAACCCCTCCCTGTTGTGACGCCATTTCCTGTTAGAAGCCCAAAACGTATGTACGTGTTCATTTTTGTCTGCCCCTGTAATTTATTTTATCCATTCCTAATGTGGGTCCCAATTCCTGCGTATGCTACAGTAGGAGCTGATCTAAAGTTTCCTGAAATCTGTCCTGTTTATACGCGACTGCTATGTTTTATGTGTTTTTGTAAAAAAAAAAAAAAAAAACCTGTATTGCGAGCTACGCGCTCTTTCCCGCTTTGGACATGTAGAAAGAGGCTACAGTAGGAGCTGATCTGAAGCTTCCAGAAACCTGCTCTGTTTATATGCGACAGAATACAGATCCCATGAAGGAGACAAGTTGTCCTGTCTTTCCTACACAACGCAATGAAAAAGTAGACCGGTCACACGAGGACTTTGAGAAAATGTCTTCCGGGAAGCCCCGCGAGGTAAACACGGAGCTGTTCCACCCCTCCCCATACAGATGTTGGAGGGGGAGGGGGGGGGGGGGCGGCAAGCCTCGCGAGGGGAGCCGTGGAAGAGCAACTGGGATAGACGGTCCGGCTGAGCACCGCCGAGCACGCTGTCGAGCTGTGCAACGGAGAGGACGACTACGCGGTAGAGCCCCTCCCACTCCGCACTCTGCTCGCCACTAAGAACATTAAATAAAGGACATCGATCCGCCAGACCGGAGGAACCGACCGCCCGAACGCCGGCAAAGCCGGCCGGCGGACACCCTCCGAAGGCGTGTTAAGTTGGCCCATCGATCAGGACACAAACACGCAACAAATCCAGTCCGGGGTGTGGTGTAAGCAGCCCTACCAGAGAAATCACCTAACCCTAACCCTAAACGTACGGCAGACGCGTCCCCTGGCTCTCACATTGACAACTGAGAGGCTTCTGAAAACCTGGCCACGCCCATCAGTAAAAACCACTACAGCAAGTGACGACATATGTACCTTCAAAGTGCTGTACTACAGGGTGCTGTTCAAAAGGTATCTATCCCGTTTACTCTCTATGCTTCATATATCATCATATTATTGAAAAGTGCAAGCCTTTAGGAACAACAGCAACTCAAGTCGCCAACGCTCTGTTCACTCAATAACTGCAGAGATCCAAACTTCTCCTGGCATTAACATCGGCACCAAAACTGTGCGCCGGGAGCTTCGTGGAATATGGGTTTCTATGGATTCAGAATGAGATGTCAGAAAAGCTCCTGTAGGTGTAATGGTCAGTTATGTCAATACTTTTGGACATATATTGTGCGTGTGCGTGTGTCTGTGATACCTAACATAAACACACCTGTATTACTAGAATTGATAGTTCACGCCACAAAAGTGAGGGGCAAACATAGAAAAGCGTGCAACCCAGCCACTGAGGATGCACAAGCCAGTGCATTCTTAGTGCAGGTCCCAAGCCCGGACAAATGGGGAGGGTTACGTCAGGAAGGGCATCCGGCGTCAAATCTTTGCCAAATCAAATATGCGGATCATAAATAAGATTTCCATACCGGATCGGTCGAGGCTCGGGTTACCGACGACCGCCATCGGTACTGTTAACCAGCGGAGTGCCGGTGGAAACTAGGCTACTGTTGGGCGAAGGAAAAGGAGAGGGGGAAGGCATGTCCAGAGGCAGCTAGAGAGGAGGAAGGGTAGGCGTGTGGAGGTGAGAGTCAGTCGGAACTTTGAATGTTGGCACTATGGCTAGTAAAGGGAGAGAGCTGGCTGACGTGATGGAAAGAAGAAAGGTGACAAGAGACAAGGTGGAAGGGGAGTAAGGCCAGGAGTATCGCAGGTGGGTTCAAACTCTTCTACCATGGTGCGAATGGGAGGAGAAATGGGGTAGGGGTCATTCTGAAGGAAGAGTATGTCAAGAGCGTGCTGGAGGTGAACACAGTGTCAGACAGAGTGAGGATTATGAAGCTGGAAATCGAAGGTGTATTGCTGACGGTTATCAGCGCATATGCCCCGCAAGTCGG
>NW_026611582.1:45000-47500 GCF_029633865.1 Lampris incognitus | reverse complement strand
AATCTTTGAGACAAGCATATGCTACTGGCAGGATCAACCAGATAGCCTCTTGTCGCCGAGCCCGGCAACAAACACCGGGCTGCTGTGCGCACCCGAGAACCGAGAGCTCGTGCTGCTGCTGCTGCTGCTGCCGCTGCCGCTGCCGCTGCCGCCGCTGCCGCTGCCGCTGCCGCCGCCGCCGCCGCCGCCGCTGCCGCTGCCGCTGCCGCTGCCGCTGCCGCTGCCGCTCTGTACGGACGGGTAAGTGACGGATCCCGCGGCCGGGTTCGGTAAACACCGGTCGGGAATTCGACCCTTCCTTTGAGGTGGAAAGAAGAAAAACCCCAGACGTTGCTCTTCTTTTTCTTTTTCAAGCGTGCGAGTGTAGCATGGTTAAAAACGTCATAACCAACATATGTTGTATCGTTTACACAAAGTATCACGACGTGATTATTATTATTGTCATTACCAACGCTTATAGTAGCCCATCCCAGTTAGTAACCCCTCCCTGTTGTGACGCCATTTCCTGTTAGAAGCCCAAAACGTATGTACGTGTTCATTTTTGTCTGCCCCTGTAATTTATTTTATCCATTCCTAATGTGGGTCCCAATTCCTGCGTATGCTACAGTAGGAGCTGATCTAAAGTTTCCTGAAATCTGTCCTGTTTATACGCGACTGCTATGTTTTATGTGTTTTTGTAAAAAAAAAAAAAAAAAACCTGTATTGCGAGCTACGCGCTCTTTCCCGCTTTGGACATGTAGAAAGAGGCTACAGTAGGAGCTGATCTGAAGCTTCCAGAAACCTGCTCTGTTTATATGCGACAGAATACAGATCCCATGAAGGAGACAAGTTGTCCTGTCTTTCCTACACAACGCAATGAAAAAGTAGACCGGTCACACGAGGACTTTGAGAAAATGTCTTCCGGGAAGCCCCGCGAGGTAAACACGGAGCTGTTCCACCCCTCCCCATACAGATGTTGGAGGGGGAGGGGGGGGGGGGGCGGCAAGCCTCGCGAGGGGAGCCGTGGAAGAGCAACTGGGATAGACGGTCCGGCTGAGCACCGCCGAGCACGCTGTCGAGCTGTGCAACGGAGAGGACGACTACGCGGTAGAGCCCCTCCCACTCCGCACTCTGCTCGCCACTAAGAACATTAAATAAAGGACATCGATCCGCCAGACCGGAGGAACCGACCGCCCGAACGCCGGCAAAGCCGGCCGGCGGACACCCTCCGAAGGCGTGTTAAGTTGGCCCATCGATCAGGACACAAACACGCAACAAATCCAGTCCGGGGTGTGGTGTAAGCAGCCCTACCAGAGAAATCACCTAACCCTAACCCTAAACGTACGGCAGACGCGTCCCCTGGCTCTCACATTGACAACTGAGAGGCTTCTGAAAACCTGGCCACGCCCATCAGTAAAAACCACTACAGCAAGTGACGACATATGTACCTTCAAAGTGCTGTACTACAGGGTGCTGTTCAAAAGGTATCTATCCCGTTTACTCTCTATGCTTCATATATCATCATATTATTGAAAAGTGCAAGCCTTTAGGAACAACAGCAACTCAAGTCGCCAACGCTCTGTTCACTCAATAACTGCAGAGATCCAAACTTCTCCTGGCATTAACATCGGCACCAAAACTGTGCGCCGGGAGCTTCGTGGAATATGGGTTTCTATGGATTCAGAATGAGATGTCAGAAAAGCTCCTGTAGGTGTAATGGTCAGTTATGTCAATACTTTTGGACATATATTGTGCGTGTGCGTGTGTCTGTGATACCTAACATAAACACACCTGTATTACTAGAATTGATAGTTCACGCCACAAAAGTGAGGGGCAAACATAGAAAAGCGTGCAACCCAGCCACTGAGGATGCACAAGCCAGTGCATTCTTAGTGCAGGTCCCAAGCCCGGACAAATGGGGAGGGTTACGTCAGGAAGGGCATCCGGCGTCAAATCTTTGCCAAATCAAATATGCGGATCATAAATAAGATTTCCATACCGGATCGGTCGAGGCTCGGGTTACCGACGACCGCCATCGGTACTGTTAACCAGCGGAGTGCCGGTGGAAACTAGGCTACTGTTGGGCGAAGGAAAAGGAGAGGGGGAAGGCATGTCCAGAGGCAGCTAGAGAGGAGGAAGGGTAGGCGTGTGGAGGTGAGAGTCAGTCGGAACTTTGAATGTTGGCACTATGGCTAGTAAAGGGAGAGAGCTGGCTGACGTGATGGAAAGAAGAAAGGTGACAAGAGACAAGGTGGAAGGGGAGTAAGGCCAGGAGTATCGCAGGTGGGTTCAAACTCTTCTACCATGGTGCGAATGGGAGGAGAAATGGGGTAGGGGTCATTCTGAAGGAAGAGTATGTCAAGAGCGTGCTGGAGGTGAACACAGTGTCAGACAGAGTGAGGATTATGAAGCTGGAAATCGAAGGTGTATTGCTGACGGTTATCAGCGCATATGCCCCGCAAGTCGGGTGTAAGATGGACGAAAAAGAAGAATTCTGGAGTTGAGTTGGACGACGTGGTGG
>NW_026611582.1:32500-35000 GCF_029633865.1 Lampris incognitus | reverse complement strand
TCGCCGAGCCCGGCAACAAACACCGGGCTGCTGTGCGCACCCGAGAACCGAGAGCTCGTGCTGCTGCTGCTGCTGCTGCCGCTGCCGCTGCCGCTGCCGCCGCTGCCGCTGCCGCTGCCGCCGCCGCCGCCGCCGCCGCTGCCGCTGCCGCTGCCGCTGCCGCTGCCGCTGCCGCTCTGTACGGACGGGTAAGTGACGGATCCCGCGGCCGGGTTCGGTAAACACCGGTCGGGAATTCGACCCTTCCTTTGAGGTGGAAAGAAGAAAAACCCCAGACGTTGCTCTTCTTTTTCTTTTTCAAGCGTGCGAGTGTAGCATGGTTAAAAACGTCATAACCAACATATGTTGTATCGTTTACACAAAGTATCACGACGTGATTATTATTATTGTCATTACCAACGCTTATAGTAGCCCATCCCAGTTAGTAACCCCTCCCTGTTGTGACGCCATTTCCTGTTAGAAGCCCAAAACGTATGTACGTGTTCATTTTTGTCTGCCCCTGTAATTTATTTTATCCATTCCTAATGTGGGTCCCAATTCCTGCGTATGCTACAGTAGGAGCTGATCTAAAGTTTCCTGAAATCTGTCCTGTTTATACGCGACTGCTATGTTTTATGTGTTTTTGTAAAAAAAAAAAAAAAAAACCTGTATTGCGAGCTACGCGCTCTTTCCCGCTTTGGACATGTAGAAAGAGGCTACAGTAGGAGCTGATCTGAAGCTTCCAGAAACCTGCTCTGTTTATATGCGACAGAATACAGATCCCATGAAGGAGACAAGTTGTCCTGTCTTTCCTACACAACGCAATGAAAAAGTAGACCGGTCACACGAGGACTTTGAGAAAATGTCTTCCGGGAAGCCCCGCGAGGTAAACACGGAGCTGTTCCACCCCTCCCCATACAGATGTTGGAGGGGGAGGGGGGGGGGGGGCGGCAAGCCTCGCGAGGGGAGCCGTGGAAGAGCAACTGGGATAGACGGTCCGGCTGAGCACCGCCGAGCACGCTGTCGAGCTGTGCAACGGAGAGGACGACTACGCGGTAGAGCCCCTCCCACTCCGCACTCTGCTCGCCACTAAGAACATTAAATAAAGGACATCGATCCGCCAGACCGGAGGAACCGACCGCCCGAACGCCGGCAAAGCCGGCCGGCGGACACCCTCCGAAGGCGTGTTAAGTTGGCCCATCGATCAGGACACAAACACGCAACAAATCCAGTCCGGGGTGTGGTGTAAGCAGCCCTACCAGAGAAATCACCTAACCCTAACCCTAAACGTACGGCAGACGCGTCCCCTGGCTCTCACATTGACAACTGAGAGGCTTCTGAAAACCTGGCCACGCCCATCAGTAAAAACCACTACAGCAAGTGACGACATATGTACCTTCAAAGTGCTGTACTACAGGGTGCTGTTCAAAAGGTATCTATCCCGTTTACTCTCTATGCTTCATATATCATCATATTATTGAAAAGTGCAAGCCTTTAGGAACAACAGCAACTCAAGTCGCCAACGCTCTGTTCACTCAATAACTGCAGAGATCCAAACTTCTCCTGGCATTAACATCGGCACCAAAACTGTGCGCCGGGAGCTTCGTGGAATATGGGTTTCTATGGATTCAGAATGAGATGTCAGAAAAGCTCCTGTAGGTGTAATGGTCAGTTATGTCAATACTTTTGGACATATATTGTGCGTGTGCGTGTGTCTGTGATACCTAACATAAACACACCTGTATTACTAGAATTGATAGTTCACGCCACAAAAGTGAGGGGCAAACATAGAAAAGCGTGCAACCCAGCCACTGAGGATGCACAAGCCAGTGCATTCTTAGTGCAGGTCCCAAGCCCGGACAAATGGGGAGGGTTACGTCAGGAAGGGCATCCGGCGTCAAATCTTTGCCAAATCAAATATGCGGATCATAAATAAGATTTCCATACCGGATCGGTCGAGGCTCGGGTTACCGACGACCGCCATCGGTACTGTTAACCAGCGGAGTGCCGGTGGAAACTAGGCTACTGTTGGGCGAAGGAAAAGGAGAGGGGGAAGGCATGTCCAGAGGCAGCTAGAGAGGAGGAAGGGTAGGCGTGTGGAGGTGAGAGTCAGTCGGAACTTTGAATGTTGGCACTATGGCTAGTAAAGGGAGAGAGCTGGCTGACGTGATGGAAAGAAGAAAGGTGACAAGAGACAAGGTGGAAGGGGAGTAAGGCCAGGAGTATCGCAGGTGGGTTCAAACTCTTCTACCATGGTGCGAATGGGAGGAGAAATGGGGTAGGGGTCATTCTGAAGGAAGAGTATGTCAAGAGCGTGCTGGAGGTGAACACAGTGTCAGACAGAGTGAGGATTATGAAGCTGGAAATCGAAGGTGTATTGCTGACGGTTATCAGCGCATATGCCCCGCAAGTCGGGTGTAAGATGGACGAAAAAGAAGAATTCTGGAGTTGAGTTGGACGACGTGGTGGAAAGGGTACCCAAGGAGGAGGGAGTGGTGATTGGAGCGGACTTCGATGGACA
>NW_026611582.1:20000-22500 GCF_029633865.1 Lampris incognitus | reverse complement strand
CTGCTGCTGCTGCTGCTGCCGCTGCCGCTGCCGCTGCCGCCGCTGCCGCTGCCGCTGCCGCCGCCGCCGCCGCCGCCGCTGCCGCTGCCGCTGCCGCTGCCGCTGCCGCTGCCGCTCTGTACGGACGGGTAAGTGACGGATCCCGCGGCCGGGTTCGGTAAACACCGGTCGGGAATTCGACCCTTCCTTTGAGGTGGAAAGAAGAAAAACCCCAGACGTTGCTCTTCTTTTTCTTTTTCAAGCGTGCGAGTGTAGCATGGTTAAAAACGTCATAACCAACATATGTTGTATCGTTTACACAAAGTATCACGACGTGATTATTATTATTGTCATTACCAACGCTTATAGTAGCCCATCCCAGTTAGTAACCCCTCCCTGTTGTGACGCCATTTCCTGTTAGAAGCCCAAAACGTATGTACGTGTTCATTTTTGTCTGCCCCTGTAATTTATTTTATCCATTCCTAATGTGGGTCCCAATTCCTGCGTATGCTACAGTAGGAGCTGATCTAAAGTTTCCTGAAATCTGTCCTGTTTATACGCGACTGCTATGTTTTATGTGTTTTTGTAAAAAAAAAAAAAAAAAACCTGTATTGCGAGCTACGCGCTCTTTCCCGCTTTGGACATGTAGAAAGAGGCTACAGTAGGAGCTGATCTGAAGCTTCCAGAAACCTGCTCTGTTTATATGCGACAGAATACAGATCCCATGAAGGAGACAAGTTGTCCTGTCTTTCCTACACAACGCAATGAAAAAGTAGACCGGTCACACGAGGACTTTGAGAAAATGTCTTCCGGGAAGCCCCGCGAGGTAAACACGGAGCTGTTCCACCCCTCCCCATACAGATGTTGGAGGGGGAGGGGGGGGGGGGGCGGCAAGCCTCGCGAGGGGAGCCGTGGAAGAGCAACTGGGATAGACGGTCCGGCTGAGCACCGCCGAGCACGCTGTCGAGCTGTGCAACGGAGAGGACGACTACGCGGTAGAGCCCCTCCCACTCCGCACTCTGCTCGCCACTAAGAACATTAAATAAAGGACATCGATCCGCCAGACCGGAGGAACCGACCGCCCGAACGCCGGCAAAGCCGGCCGGCGGACACCCTCCGAAGGCGTGTTAAGTTGGCCCATCGATCAGGACACAAACACGCAACAAATCCAGTCCGGGGTGTGGTGTAAGCAGCCCTACCAGAGAAATCACCTAACCCTAACCCTAAACGTACGGCAGACGCGTCCCCTGGCTCTCACATTGACAACTGAGAGGCTTCTGAAAACCTGGCCACGCCCATCAGTAAAAACCACTACAGCAAGTGACGACATATGTACCTTCAAAGTGCTGTACTACAGGGTGCTGTTCAAAAGGTATCTATCCCGTTTACTCTCTATGCTTCATATATCATCATATTATTGAAAAGTGCAAGCCTTTAGGAACAACAGCAACTCAAGTCGCCAACGCTCTGTTCACTCAATAACTGCAGAGATCCAAACTTCTCCTGGCATTAACATCGGCACCAAAACTGTGCGCCGGGAGCTTCGTGGAATATGGGTTTCTATGGATTCAGAATGAGATGTCAGAAAAGCTCCTGTAGGTGTAATGGTCAGTTATGTCAATACTTTTGGACATATATTGTGCGTGTGCGTGTGTCTGTGATACCTAACATAAACACACCTGTATTACTAGAATTGATAGTTCACGCCACAAAAGTGAGGGGCAAACATAGAAAAGCGTGCAACCCAGCCACTGAGGATGCACAAGCCAGTGCATTCTTAGTGCAGGTCCCAAGCCCGGACAAATGGGGAGGGTTACGTCAGGAAGGGCATCCGGCGTCAAATCTTTGCCAAATCAAATATGCGGATCATAAATAAGATTTCCATACCGGATCGGTCGAGGCTCGGGTTACCGACGACCGCCATCGGTACTGTTAACCAGCGGAGTGCCGGTGGAAACTAGGCTACTGTTGGGCGAAGGAAAAGGAGAGGGGGAAGGCATGTCCAGAGGCAGCTAGAGAGGAGGAAGGGTAGGCGTGTGGAGGTGAGAGTCAGTCGGAACTTTGAATGTTGGCACTATGGCTAGTAAAGGGAGAGAGCTGGCTGACGTGATGGAAAGAAGAAAGGTGACAAGAGACAAGGTGGAAGGGGAGTAAGGCCAGGAGTATCGCAGGTGGGTTCAAACTCTTCTACCATGGTGCGAATGGGAGGAGAAATGGGGTAGGGGTCATTCTGAAGGAAGAGTATGTCAAGAGCGTGCTGGAGGTGAACACAGTGTCAGACAGAGTGAGGATTATGAAGCTGGAAATCGAAGGTGTATTGCTGACGGTTATCAGCGCATATGCCCCGCAAGTCGGGTGTAAGATGGACGAAAAAGAAGAATTCTGGAGTTGAGTTGGACGACGTGGTGGAAAGGGTACCCAAGGAGGAGGGAGTGGTGATTGGAGCGGACTTCGATGGACACGTTGCTGAAGGGAACAGAGGTGGTGAGGAGTTGATGGTAAGGTATGGAATCGAGGAGAG
>NW_026611582.1:7500-10000 GCF_029633865.1 Lampris incognitus | reverse complement strand
TGCCGCCGCCGCCGCCGCCGCCGCTGCCGCTGCCGCTGCCGCTGCCGCTGCCGCTGCCGCTCTGTACGGACGGGTAAGTGACGGATCCCGCGGCCGGGTTCGGTAAACACCGGTCGGGAATTCGACCCTTCCTTTGAGGTGGAAAGAAGAAAAACCCCAGACGTTGCTCTTCTTTTTCTTTTTCAAGCGTGCGAGTGTAGCATGGTTAAAAACGTCATAACCAACATATGTTGTATCGTTTACACAAAGTATCACGACGTGATTATTATTATTGTCATTACCAACGCTTATAGTAGCCCATCCCAGTTAGTAACCCCTCCCTGTTGTGACGCCATTTCCTGTTAGAAGCCCAAAACGTATGTACGTGTTCATTTTTGTCTGCCCCTGTAATTTATTTTATCCATTCCTAATGTGGGTCCCAATTCCTGCGTATGCTACAGTAGGAGCTGATCTAAAGTTTCCTGAAATCTGTCCTGTTTATACGCGACTGCTATGTTTTATGTGTTTTTGTAAAAAAAAAAAAAAAAAACCTGTATTGCGAGCTACGCGCTCTTTCCCGCTTTGGACATGTAGAAAGAGGCTACAGTAGGAGCTGATCTGAAGCTTCCAGAAACCTGCTCTGTTTATATGCGACAGAATACAGATCCCATGAAGGAGACAAGTTGTCCTGTCTTTCCTACACAACGCAATGAAAAAGTAGACCGGTCACACGAGGACTTTGAGAAAATGTCTTCCGGGAAGCCCCGCGAGGTAAACACGGAGCTGTTCCACCCCTCCCCATACAGATGTTGGAGGGGGAGGGGGGGGGGGGGGCGGCAAGCCTCGCGAGGGGAGCCGTGGAAGAGCAACTGGGATAGACGGTCCGGCTGAGCACCGCCGAGCACGCTGTCGAGCTGTGCAACGGAGAGGACGACTACGCGGTAGAGCCCCTCCCACTCCGCACTCTGCTCGCCACTAAGAACATTAAATAAAGGACATCGATCCGCCAGACCGGAGGAACCGACCGCCCGAACGCCGGCAAAGCCGGCCGGCGGACACCCTCCGAAGGCGTGTTAAGTTGGCCCATCGATCAGGACACAAACACGCAACAAATCCAGTCCGGGGTGTGGTGTAAGCAGCCCTACCAGAGAAATCACCTAACCCTAACCCTAAACGTACGGCAGACGCGTCCCCTGGCTCTCACATTGACAACTGAGAGGCTTCTGAAAACCTGGCCACGCCCATCAGTAAAAACCACTACAGCAAGTGACGACATATGTACCTTCAAAGTGCTGTACTACAGGGTGCTGTTCAAAAGGTATCTATCCCGTTTACTCTCTATGCTTCATATATCATCATATTATTGAAAAGTGCAAGCCTTTAGGAACAACAGCAACTCAAGTCGCCAACGCTCTGTTCACTCAATAACTGCAGAGATCCAAACTTCTCCTGGCATTAACATCGGCACCAAAACTGTGCGCCGGGAGCTTCGTGGAATATGGGTTTCTATGGATTCAGAATGAGATGTCAGAAAAGCTCCTGTAGGTGTAATGGTCAGTTATGTCAATACTTTTGGACATATATTGTGCGTGTGCGTGTGTCTGTGATACCTAACATAAACACACCTGTATTACTAGAATTGATAGTTCACGCCACAAAAGTGAGGGGCAAACATAGAAAAGCGTGCAACCCAGCCACTGAGGATGCACAAGCCAGTGCATTCTTAGTGCAGGTCCCAAGCCCGGACAAATGGGGAGGGTTACGTCAGGAAGGGCATCCGGCGTCAAATCTTTGCCAAATCAAATATGCGGATCATAAATAAGATTTCCATACCGGATCGGTCGAGGCTCGGGTTACCGACGACCGCCATCGGTACTGTTAACCAGCGGAGTGCCGGTGGAAACTAGGCTACTGTTGGGCGAAGGAAAAGGAGAGGGGGAAGGCATGTCCAGAGGCAGCTAGAGAGGAGGAAGGGTAGGCGTGTGGAGGTGAGAGTCAGTCGGAACTTTGAATGTTGGCACTATGGCTAGTAAAGGGAGAGAGCTGGCTGACGTGATGGAAAGAAGAAAGGTGACAAGAGACAAGGTGGAAGGGGAGTAAGGCCAGGAGTATCGCAGGTGGGTTCAAACTCTTCTACCATGGTGCGAATGGGAGGAGAAATGGGGTAGGGGTCATTCTGAAGGAAGAGTATGTCAAGAGCGTGCTGGAGGTGAACACAGTGTCAGACAGAGTGAGGATTATGAAGCTGGAAATCGAAGGTGTATTGCTGACGGTTATCAGCGCATATGCCCCGCAAGTCGGGTGTAAGATGGACGAAAAAGAAGAATTCTGGAGTTGAGTTGGACGACGTGGTGGAAAGGGTACCCAAGGAGGAGGGAGTGGTGATTGGAGCGGACTTCGATGGACACGTTGCTGAAGGGAACAGAGGTGGTGAGGAGTTGATGGTAAGGTATGGAATCGAGGAGAGAAATGTGGAAGGACAGATGGTGTTCGATTTTGCGAAAAGGATGGAAATGGCTGA
>NW_026611580.1:640000-642001 GCF_029633865.1 Lampris incognitus | reverse complement strand
GAGCTGATCTAAACTTTCCTGAAATCTGTCCTGTTTATACGCGACTGCTATGTTTTATGTGTTTTTGTAAAAAAAAAAAAAACCTGTATTGCGAGCTATGCGCTCTTTCCCGCTTTGGACATGTAGAAAGAGGCTACAGTAGGAGCTGATCTGAAGCTTCCAGAAACCTGCTCTGTTTATATGCGACAGAATAGAGATCCCATGAAGGAGACAAGTTCTCCTGTCTTTCCTACACAACGCAATGAAAAAGTAGACCGGTCACACGAGGACTTTGAGAAAATGTCTTCCGGGAAGCCCCGCGAGGTAAACACGGAGCTGTTCCAACCCCTCCCCATACAGATGTTGGAGGGGGAGGGGGGGGGGGGCGGCAAGCCTCGCGAGGGGAGCCCGTGGAAGAGCAACTGGGATAGACGGTCCGGCTGAGCACCGCCGAGCACGCTGTCGAGCTGTGCAACGGAGAGGACGACTACGCGGTAGAGCCCCTCCCACTCCGCACTCTGCTCGCCACTAAGAACATTAAATAAAGGACATCGATCCGCCAGACCGGAGAACCGACCGCACCGAACGCCGGCAAAGCCGGCCGGCGGACACCCTCCGAAGGCATGTTAGGTTGGCCCATCGATCAGGACACAAACACGCAACAAATCCAGTCCGGGGTGTGGTGTAAGCAGCCCTACTGTAAGCAGGCCTGCCAGAGAAATCACCTAACCCTAACCCTAAACGGACGGGCAAACGCGTCCCCTGGCTCTCACATTGACAACTGAGAGGCTTCTGAAAACCTGGCCACGCCATCAGTAAAAACCACTACAGCAAGTGACGACATATGTACCTTCAAAGTGCTGTACTACAGGGTGCTGTTCAAAAGGTTATCTATCCCGTTTACTCTCTATGCTTCATATATCATCATATTATTGAAAAGTGCAAGCCTTTAGGGACAACAGCAACTCAAGTCGCCAACGCTCTGTTGACTCAATAACTGCAGAGATCCAAACTTCTCCTGGCATTAACATCGGCACAAAAACTGTGCGCCGGGAGCTTCGTGGAATATGGGTTTCTATGGAGTTCAGAATGACATGTCAGAAAAGCTCCTGTAGGTGTAATGGTCAGTTATCTCAATACTTTTGGACATATATTGTGCGTGTGCGTGTGTCTGTGATACCTAACATAAACACACCTGTATTACTAGAATTGATAGTTCACGCACAAAAGTGAGGGGCAAACATAGAAAAGCGTGCAACCCAGCCACTGAGGATGCACAAGCCAGTGCATTCTTAGTGCAGGTCCCAAGCCAGGACAAATGGGGAGGGTTACGTCAGGAAGGGCATCCGGCGTCAAATCTTTGCCAAATCAAATATGCGGATCATAAATAAGATTTCCATACCGGATCGGTCGAGGCCCGGGTTACCGACGACCGCCATCGGTACTGTTAACCAGCGGAGTGCCGGTGGAAACTAGGCTACTGTTGGGCGAAGGAAAAGGAGAGGGGGAAGGCATGTCCAGAGGCAGCTAGAGAGGAGGAAGGGTAGGCGTGTGGAGGTGAGAGTCAGTCGGAACTTTGAATGTTGGCACTATGGCTAGTAAAGGGAGAGAGCTGGCTGACGTGATGGAAAGAAGAAAGGTGACAAGAGACAAGGTGGAAGGGGAGTAAGGCCAGGAGTATCGCAGGTGGGTTCAAACTCTTCTACCATGGTGCGAATGGGAGGAGAAATGGGGTAGGGGTCATTCTGAAGGAAGAGTATGTCAAGAGCGTGCTGGAGGTGAACACAGTGTCAGACAGAGTGAGGATTATGAAGCTGGAAATCGAAGGTGTATTGCTGACGGTTATCAGCGCATATGCCCCGCAAGTCGGGTGTAAGATGGACGAAAAAGAAGAATTCTGGAGTTGAGTTGGACGACGTGGTGGAAAGGGTACCCAAGGAGGAGGGAGTGGTGACTGGAGCGGACTTCGATGGACACGTTGCTGAAGGGAACAGAGGTGATGAGGAGTTGATGGTAAGGTAT
>NW_026611580.1:627500-630000 GCF_029633865.1 Lampris incognitus | reverse complement strand
ACCCCAGACGTTTCTCTTCTTTTTCTTTTTCAAGCGTGCGAGTGTAGCATGGTTAAAAACGTCATAACCAACATATGTTGTATCATTTACACAAACTATCACGACGTGATTATTATTATTGTCATTACCAACGCTTATAGTAGCCCCTCCCAGTTAGTAACCCCTCCCTGTTGTGACGCCATTTCCTGTTAGAGGCCCAAAACGCATGCACGTGTTCATTTTTGTGTGCCCCTGTAATTTATGTTATCCATTCCTAATGTGGGTCCCAATTTCTGCGTATGCTACAGTAGGAGCTGATCTAAACTTTCCTGAAATCTGTCCTGTTTATACGCGACTGCTATGTTTTATGTGTTTTTGTAAAAAAAAAAAAAACCTGTATTGCGAGCTATGCGCTCTTTCCCGCTTTGGACATGTAGAAAGAGGCTACAGTAGGAGCTGATCTGAAGCTTCCAGAAACCTGCTCTGTTTATATGCGACAGAATAGAGATCCCATGAAGGAGACAAGTTGTCCTGTCTTTCCTACACAACGCAATGAAAAAGTAGACCGGTCACACGAGGACTTTGAGAAAATGTCTTCCGGGAAGCCCCGCGAGGTAAACACGGAGCTGTTCCACCCCTCCCCATACAGATGTTGGAGGGGGAGGGGGGGGGGCGGCAAGCCTCGCGAGGGGAGCCGTGGAAGAGCAACTGGGATAGACGGTCCGGCTGAGCACCGCCGAGCACGCTGTCGAGCTGTGCAACGGAGAGGACGACTACGCGGTAGAGCCCCTCCCACTCCGCACTCTGCTCGCCACTAAGAACATTAAATAAAGGACATCGATCCGCCAGACCGGAGGAACCGACCGCCCGAACGCCGGCAAAGCCGGCCGGCGGACACCCTCCGAAGGCATGTTAGGTTGGCCCATCGATCAGGACACAAACACGCAACAAATCCAGTCCGGGGTGTGGTGTAAGCAGCCCTACTGTAAGCAGGCCTGCCAGAGAAATCACCTAACCCTAACCCTAAACGGACGGCAAACGCGTCCCCTGGCTCTCACATTGACAACTGAGAGGCTTCTGAAAACCTGGCCACGCCCATCAGTAAAAACCACTACAGCAAGTGACGACATATGTACCTTCAAAGTGCTGTACTACAGGGTGCTGTTCAAAAGGTATCTATCCCGTTTACTCTCTATGCTTCATATATCATCATATTATTGAAAAGTGCAAGCCTTTAGGGACAACAGCAACTCAAGTCGCCAACGCTCTGTTGACTCAATAACTGCAGAGATCCAAACTTCTCCTGGCATTAACATCGGCACAAAAACTGTGCGCCGGGAGCTTCGTGGAATATGGGTTTCTATGGATTCAGAATGACATGTCAGAAAAGCTCCTGTAGGTGTAATGGTCAGTTATCTCAATACTTTTGGACATATATTGTGCGTGTGCGTGTGTCTGTGATACCTAACATAAACACACCTGTATTACTAGAATTGATAGTTCACGCCACAAAAGTGAGGGGCAAACATAGAAAAGCGTGCAACCCAGCCACTGAGGATGCACAAGCCAGTGCATTCTTAGTGCAGGTCCCAAGCCAGGACAAATGGGGAGGGTTACGTCAGGAAGGGCATCCGGCGTCAAATCTTTGCCAAATCAAATATGCGGATCATAAATAAGATTTCCATACCGGATCGGTCGAGGCCCGGGTTACCGACGACCGCCATCGGTACTGTTAACCAGCGGAGTGCCGGTGGAAACTAGGCTACTGTTGGGCGAAGGAAAAGGAGAGGGGGAAGGCATGTCCAGAGGCAGCTAGAGAGGAGGAAGGGTAGGCGTGTGGAGGTGAGAGTCAGTCGGAACTTTGAATGTTGGCACTATGGCTAGTAAAGGGAGAGAGCTGGCTGACGTGATGGAAAGAAGAAAGGTGACAAGAGACAAGGTGGAAGGGGAGTAAGGCCAGGAGTATCGCAGGTGGGTTCAAACTCTTCTACCATGGTGCGAATGGGAGGAGAAATGGGGTAGGGGTCATTCTGAAGGAAGAGTATGTCAAGAGCGTGCTGGAGGTGAACACAGTGTCAGACAGAGTGAGGATTATGAAGCTGGAAATCGAAGGTGTATTGCTGACGGTTATCAGCGCATATGCCCCGCAAGTCGGGTGTAAGATGGACGAAAAAGAAGAATTCTGGAGTTGAGTTGGACGACGTGGTGGAAAGGGTACCCAAGGAGGAGGGAGTGGTGACTGGAGCGGACTTCGATGGACACGTTGCTGAAGGGAACAGAGGTGATGAGGAGTTGATGGTAAGGTATGGAATCGACGAGAGAAATGTGGAAGGACAGATGGTGTTCGATTTTGCGAAAAGGATGGAAATGGCTGAGGTGAATACATATTTCAAGAAGAGGGAGGAGCACAGGGTGACGACGTATACGAGTGGAGGAAAGTGCACACAGGTGGACTATATCTTGTGTAGAAGGCGCGATGTAAAAGGGATTGCATACTGCAAGGTGGTGACAGGGGAGAACG